>NC_079205.1:34930659-35230659 GCF_026745355.1 Beta vulgaris subsp. vulgaris
AGAAATGAGAAGTAGCGAAAGGTAAAGTTCCGTAAACGACGTGAGTGAAGAAAGTTTGGTCTGCAACGCAGTGTAGCTTGTGCGGTAGTAAGGAAGAATCATCTGCACCTCTTTTCTCTTTAGCGCCTGTTTTTAGCGTTGATTTAGATGCTTCAGTTGTGACATGGGGAAGCCAAAGATGGGCTTCAGGCTTGGGAAAGGAGGACGAGGAAGTGATTGAACCCTTTAATATGGAAGCTGGTTCTATTGGCAATCTATTGGTCAACGTGGAAGGAAGGCAGCAACTTCTATGTGGAAGGAGGATACTTTAATTGGAAACTAGCTCTACTGCAAGCAGCACTGTTGCATTTGTCCATTTTTTAGCGTTTGAATAAAATTATACAGCATGCAGGCATAATGATAGTTGTTCATGGCGCCTTACTTTAGTCCATGACCCTATGGGAGACACCCTTTTGGTGTCATATAATATAATTCTTTATTATTCTTCTGAAGTAAACTTGTATCATTCTTAAAGAGTGGCATGTGAACATGTGTACAACAAAAATCTTTTTGACATTTCTAGGAGTATTCTCAACATGCATAGTGTGTACTCCTTGGCTCTCTGTCTGATAAATATGGCAATGATAATAGTTTCACAAATTGTAGGCAACTCTTAACCTTGGCCTGGAGATTTTATTGTCTGAGTAAATCGGATGGGTGGATCTTCAGCAAGGAGTTGGTCGTCTTATTAATGCCATTGTCGTTGTACTTGGTCATGAGCTTGCTCTAGGCAACATTTTTTTCTCACACTGCAAGGTACCAAAATGGTTATAATGTGAATTTTTTGATATCTTTGGACTATTTTTCTCTATATGAATTAGAAGTTGTCTCTTCAGTAGCCTAAGATGAAGTATACTTGTTCTGATTTTCTGTTATTGGCCTGTCAATCTATCGACTATTTCTCTCAATAACTATTTATACTTTTTCTCTGTATCTCTCTTTCAAGGAAAATTATCTTTGACGGCTGAAAATGTTAACGAGTGACTTTAATCTTAGGGTATAGGGAGTTTCATTTCATTGATTTTGCTGTTGCACTTGATATATCTGTCACCCTATGTGGGGAAGTGTGTGCTGATTGTGTTATCAGTTCATGTCTTTTTTTTATGATTGAAAAGTCTCATCCTGCAATATTACCCTTTTGGGCTGTTAATTAGTCGCTTTACAAGGAAATTAGCTAGAGCCCCTTGAGTGAGTTATCTGCTGATGTACTGGTCTGATTTGGTTTTTTTTACAAGATATAATGTATTGCAGAAGGTGCCTATGCAAGATATTGCAGAAGGTGCCTATGCAAGATATAATGTATTGTAGAAGGTGCCTATGCTTTAAGCCTGTGGATTATTTTTTTTAATAAAATTATACAAATGCTCCGGTTGTATGCTTAAACCAGAGCATTTGTTTCCACAAATGCTCCGGTTTTCTCCTATAAACCGAAGCATTTGATCTATTCTAAGCATCTAAAATACATTAAATGCTCCGGTTTTAACCACAATCGGAACATTTGATAAACTAAATCACTAGGGGAAGAAAAGGAAGGGCTGCGTAGGAAGGGCTGCGCTTTTGATAAAATTGCAGCCCTTCTCACATTAGAAGGGTTGCGCTTTTAAAAAAGCGCAACCCTTCAATTTGAGAATGGCTGCACTTTTTGAAAAAGCGCAACCCTACTTAGTTAAGGGTTGCGCTTTTTCAAAAAGCGCAACCCTTTTCAGAGTGAAGGGTTGCGCTTTTTTAAAAAGGCGCAACCCTTCGTTCAATTTTTTTTTTATTATTGAAGCGCGCATGTACAGTAGTAACCCAAATACTCCAACTCTATTTTTCCCACTTTCCTCTTAGAGAATTACGAGCGAAAAATCGAGTGCACCACCACCACCTTGCGAGACCTACTTCGAGTGCACCACCACCACCCACATTGGTCCACCACTTTGCGCGACCACCACTACTGCCCACGCCACTGTTGCACGCCACCCACATTGCTCCACACTCTGCGCGACCTAATTCTACTGCTCCACCACCTTGTGCGCCACCCACCACTACCCTTCTCTTCTCTTCTATTCTCTTCTCCACCATTTGAGTGGTTAATTAGGTATGAATTAATCTTGTTTTTAAGTTACTTTTGTTTTTCTTAATTGAATTAATAATGTGCAATGTGGGTTTTGTCAATTGTAGGAAGAAGAGGCTAAGGAAGTTTTCTCTTCATTGCTCGTCGTTGGTGTTAAGAGGTAACTACTTTAACATGTGGACAAAGTTGATAATTTATTGAATGTATATGTATTTTTTATAATGTATATATTATTTGTTGATATGAGATTGTATGAAAATGCAATGTGATTTAGCTATATATGAAATCTACAAGTTATTTGAATCATCGTCATATATGGCTAGATACCCGTTCAAGACTTACTCATTAGGAGTAAGTCTTGAATAGTCCCCGGTTTGGGACTATTCTTGGATGTTTGATCTCACTTAAGTGGTTAATGTGTGTCTTCTTTTCAATTCTGAGGAAAATCTTGGCTTATCGTTTCTCTACATTGTTCTATGGGTACATATGTAGATAAGCAATTATCTACATTGTGTACTTGGAGAACTATAGGGAAATGCTGCCGGATTTTCCTAAGAATCGAAAAGTTGGCATATATTCACTAGTGAGATTAGACGTCTAAGGATGGGTTAGGTTGGAGTGATAAGGACCTTCGACTGTATGCATACAATTGAACATGTCACTATCTTAGCTTGTTGTATACGTGTGTGATTTGAATATGTGAGTGTATGTACTTTAATAATGACTTAAATGCATTATAATGAATGTTGTGTTTAATTATTAGAGGTGGTCTTCTTGAATGAGATGAATCGTACTTGGATGTATGGTAGTCGTGAATCGATTGAGTTTGTGAATGGGGTCTCGGAATTCTGTAGAAGTGCATTAGAATATCAAACATCCTCTGGAGCAGTCGACTTTTATTGTCCTTGTTTGGATTGTAGAAATGTGAGCAAGGTTAGTAGTATACATGTGGTTAGGGAGCCGCCGTGGGTTTAGGCCTCAATACCACGTATGGGTTTGGCATGGTGAGCAGGGGAGGTATATTGGAAGCTCTGGAGTAAAGAATGATGTATGTGAAGAAAAAAAGGATGATGATGAGTTAGGGGATGAGAATTTGGATGATGAATTTGGAGATGACGATAGGGATCGGGTAGACGAGATGATACACGAGGTTGAAGATCAGTCGTGTAGACGACCTCGTATTTTTGAGTCTATGTCTCAGGCTGCTGAATAGCCACTTTATCCAGGTTGTACAAAGTACATTAAACTTTCCGCGGTGGTAACACTGTTCAACATTAAGTCGAACGCTTGTTGGACAGACTCTAGTTTCACATCGTTGTTGGAAGTTTTAGCTGAGATGCTCCCTGATGGAAATGAACTGCTAAAGTCATACAATTATGCGAAGAAGCTGATGTGTCCTTTGGGTTTAGAGTACGAGCGGATACATGCTTGTCTTAACGATTATGTGCTTTATCGTAATGAGTATGAGCATTTACATGAGTGTCCACGTTGTGGATTGTCGAGGTATAAGCGTGAAGGAGTTGGAGGTAGTGAAGGACCACCAGCCAAGGTGTTGTGGTATCTACCCATAATACCTAGATTTAAGCCATGTTCTCAATTAAAGGAGATGCGAAGAATTTGAGGTCGCATGCAGATCGTAGGAAGAAAGACGGACTGCTCAAGCATCCGGCTGATTTGCCTGAGTGGAAAACTATCAATAGGGTGCATAAGTCATTTGGTAATGAGGATATGAATCTGAGGCTTGGATTATGTACAGATGGCATGAACCCTTTTGGCAATCTCAGCTCGCAGCATAGTACATGGCCAGTAGTTTTAGTGGTTCACAACTTGCCTCCTTGGTTGTGCATGAAACGTGATATGCCATGTTCATATGGCATTTTTCAGTACCTAATTCACTATTTTTGTGTGGACTTGAACATGTTTTGGTATGATTTTGAACTCTTTCTCAACAATTTGTATTTGGGTTCTTTAATTTCTTTTATGTTGGTGAGAGGGTCCAATTGGAACAATTTGCTATTGAAGAAAATGCCAAGTCACAAACTCAAGTGTGCAAGTGGAATAAGTCATCAAAATATGCATTTAAGTGACAAGGAAACAAAGAGGAAGCTGTACGGGCAGGCTCCGCGGTCGCTGAGCTAATGACCGCGGGCGCGACAGATTTCGGAGCAAAATTAAGGAAAACTGTCGTGAGCATCTCTGCGACCTCACCGTGCTTCTCATATTGGATCTTTGTTGTTTGATTCAGAGATCGAAAGGACACTTTATAGGTTGAGGAAGGAGATTTGGGGACATTTCCATGAGTTACCTTTCTACATTGAAGTTGAGGGAGAAGAGATGCCGCTTAGAGCTGACCCGACATTGAGGGAGCTTTCTGCTCCTAATCTGGACAAGACACCATTGGCCATCCAATATCCGGAGTTTGGGGAGAATGTTACTTTGGAATTGAAGTCGGGTCTTGTTCATTTACTGCCAAGCTTCCATGGTTTAAATGGGGAGGATCCAATCAAACATCTTGGGGAATTCCATGATGTTTGTACTAGTATGCAGCCAAGGATTGTTACGGAGGATCAAATCATACTGCGGGCCTTTCCTTTTTCATTGAAGGATAAGGCTAATGATTGGTTCTATCATCTGAACCCCAACAGTATCAACACATGGAGGGGGATGAAGCAAGCTTTCTTGGAGAGCCATTAGCAACATTGAGCAAGGATATGATGAGATCCTTTATGACTACTTAGAGAGGTTTTGCCGAGAAGGATCTTGTGTTATACTTAGTTGATGGACTACTTCCTGATGAGAGTAGGATGGTGAATGCTGCTTGTGGGGGTAAAATTAACAAGACCCCCACAACAAGCCATGGAGCTCATAAGTGAGTTTGCTGAGAGTTCCCGCACTTATTCTAAGAGAAATACCACTCGGAGAGTTAAAGCGGCAAGTTCTAAATCATCTTTGGAGTCGGAGGTGTCCGACCTTAAGGGTATGTTATGGAAATTTTTGGTGAGTGACAATCAACAACAAGTGAAGACTTGTGGTATTTGTTCCAACACCGGCCATCCGACCGATTCTTGTCCGACTTTGCAAGAGGAAACCCGAGAGGTGAATGCCGTGGGATATCAAGGGCAAAGGAAGTATGATCCATTCTCAAACTCTTACAATCCCGGATGGAGAGATCATCCGGCTTTTAGTTACAAGCAAAGGAATCCAACTCTCCAAGGAAATCAGAATTTGCAACAAGGTAATCACCCTCCTCCTCTCATGCCACCATATCAAGCTCAAGGGAAATCCTCTAGCTCCAACTCAATGTCTACCGAGGATATGATCAAGGCCTTGGCTCAAAATGTGAGTACTATGCAGTCCAACATGGTGCAATTTCAACAGGAGACAAGGTCTAGCATTCAAAATTTGGAAACACAAGTGGGCCAAATGTCTAGTGTCGTGAATAAACTTGAGGCCCAAAGTTTGGGGAAGCTACCATCTCAAACCGAGGTGAATCCCAAGAGGAATGTGAGTGCCATGACTTTGCGGAGTGGCAAAGAGTTGGTTGATCAAGAGCCTGGCAAGAGTAAGGTTGTGGAGGAGATTGTAACAAAGGAAGAGGAGGTGGAGGTTCTAGTCCCATCAAAAGAAGCTGAAAAATTGGTGAGTCCTAGCTCTCACCAAGAGGTAAAATATTTTTCGAATTACAAGCCGGTACCCCCATTTCCCGAAGCCTTAAAAGACAATCGTAAACTTGAATCTTCTAAGGATATTTATGAAACATTAAATCAATGTGTCGTAAATATTCCTTTGTTAAAATTGATAAAAGATGTGCCTTTGTATGCTAAGTGGTTGAAGGAAATTTGTTCCATCAAGAAAAAGAAAAGTTTAAAAGGAAAGCAAAAGGTGAAGGTTAGTGAACATGTTTCCACTGTTTTTCAAAAGAGAATGCCTAAAAAATGCAATGATCCGGGCATGTTCACTATACCTATAACCCTTGGTGACACAAAGATTGATAGGGCTATGCTAGATTTGGGAGCCTCCATTAATGTGCTTCCTTATTCCTTATATGAGTCCGTAGAACTTGGTGAATTGCTTCCTACTAATGTTGTCATACAATTAGCGGATCGGTCCACTTCCATTCGTAGAGGTGTCTTGAAAGATGTTCTAGTGGAAGTTGATAAGATGAGTTTTCCTGCTGATTTTTATGTAATTAACATGGAGCATGATAGGCATTCCGCCCCTATTCTTTTAGGGACGCTGTTCTTGAAAACGGCTAACGCTAGGATTGATTGTGGCACCGGTTCTTTGACCATGCAGTTTGATGGTCAAAACATTGAGTTTAAAATGCATGATGTCATGGGATGTAAAGAGGTTCACTCTATCTACTCTATTGATGTGGTTAAGCCTAGTGTTCATGATGTATTCGATGTGAGGTGAAACTTTTGTGATTGCATGATGTCGAGCTTTCGACTTTAAACTAAGCGCTTCTCGGGAGGCAACCCGTGTTTTGTATATATTTTATTTGGAGATAAGTTGTTATGTTTTGTTTTTGTGTGTTTTTGGTGTTTTGGTTTTTGTAGGAGAACCTTTGAAGTAAAACAAGAGAGCTGAAAGGGGTGGGATTTATCACCACTCCCTTCGAATTTGAAAGAGAAGAGGAAAAAACAGCCGAGAGGGTTTCCACGGGCGCTGCAGCCTTCCGTGGGCGCGGACAGGTGTATTCGCAGCAGGTATAAGTTCCTCCGCCCTTTTCTCTCTCCTCTCACTCTCATTCTTCTACCCGACTCTCCCTCTCTCTCTTCTCTCCCATTTCCTCATCTTCCTCACAATAAAACCGATCTTAGTTCATACCCAAATTCATCTTTTTCAAATCCCCAAATCATTCACCCATTCGTTCATCTACAAAAAAAAAATCCTTTTTGCTTCATTTTTCACAAAATCAATTGAAACTTAGATTTTGGGGTGTTTTTGATTCTTAGAGTTGGTGGGTAATTAAGGAGCAAAGGAGTGCACTTGGGGTGTTGTTCTTACTTGGTTAGTCAATCAATCGCATTATTCTTCCTCCTTTGAGGTAAACTTGAACTTTTCATACTCTAATTTGAAAGTTACCTTGATTAAGAGTTGTGGTTGGTTGCTTATGATTCTTGTGGTGATTTGTTGTGATTGGGAGTTGTGGATAATCACTTATTGTGATTGTGGTTAATTATTGTGTTGAGAACTTGTTGTGGTGAAATTTTAAGTTTGGAGTTGGAGGAGTTTCTTGTGTAGTGTGGAAGGAGTTGTATTGTGTGATTTGCTCTTGTTGCCTATTGCTTATGGTGGTTACTAGCGGTTCTCGTCTCCCTATTGCTAATTATTTTCATATTTACACATTGAGGACAATGTATCCTTCAAGCATGTGTATATTTGTTTACAGTAAAAATAAAAAAAATAATTAATAAAAAAACAGAAAAATAAAGATGAAAAGAAATGAAAAAAAAGAAAAAAAAATGATGAAAAAACAACAAAAAAAATGAGAGATGAAAAAAAATAAAAAATGATGAGTGGCTAGGTAAAAACCTGGAAAGGGGCCTAGGCAAAAGGAGAGGACTCTAGTGTCATTTATTTTTCAGAGTGGTGGCATATGAAGGGTGTTTGAAGCGGCGTTTGGGTAGGTCACTCATTGTTGAAATAAGGAGGTTGTGGTTTAGATGGTGGTAGGTTAGAAAGCCTCTTGTTTTTCACCTTGGAGCCATAAGGGGAGTCGGAGGTCTCTAAAGAGGTAAGCTCTTGGTTTGATGGTGTTATTCCGAACTAGGGGTCACTACTACAAAAAAGGACAAAGATAACTGTTAAATAAGGCTTTACATAACAGTTTTGAGGTGTTATCCAAGTCAATGTAATGTAAAGTAATCATAACATCTGACGGAAGTGTTATGTTTGCCAGAGAAAACATAACATTCATCTATAATATACGTTATACAGCTAGATAACACATTTTGTAAATAAGTGTTATGTTTGCTATTTATATGATAAATTAAAAGAAGAAAAATTTAACACTTATCTTGAAAAACTGTTATGTTTTCCTATAAAATATATAACATATATTACCTATAACTGTTATCAATGATTTTTTTTTAATAATTAAATTATCATTTCACACATATATTGGCAGTAGGCGTTGAAGCACGCAGCACAACAATGTCGTACAGTACAATTCCTTTTTTTTTACAGGACAATACAGGTGATGTATCTGTTGTATAATTAATACTCAACCCATAAGATCTTACAACCAATAAATTGAATATGATATTCCAAACTTCCGAAATTCTTTATATCACAAAATAATTCAACTAATATTCATAATTCTAAACTTCTAAAAAACAACTACTATATATACATATCAATATTAATCTAAATCATAAACAAGATCAAATTTAGCCTATAGCCACATCCACATGATATCAATATCCAAATCCAAAAATATAATATATGTCCAAAAGTGGATTAAGATAAAAAAAAAATTAGGCGGAAAGTTATAACTCATTCATCATGTGTGCTTCGTGTTGATCTCCGATCAATATTTTTGGGCTGTGAATCCTGGACCTGAATTTTTTCTCGGAGCCATCTATCATATGTAGCGCATTCAGCTAGTACCTATTAAAAACATATATATGAGATGAAATTTAGCAATATCTCCTGGCTTGATTCATTACTAATATCATAAGTAATATTATGCAAGTCCTCATAGGACCATACAGTTTCTCTTTCACTAGCTGGTAGTGTAGCTCTCTGGCATTCCTTTATCAAGTTTGACAAATTCCTTGCTGCTTGTAGCCGGGCCTCTTCATCTTTATATCGACTTTCAATTGGATCCACCAACTACAGAAACCAGAAGAGTTTAATACATTACTAAAGATGTGTCACCATAATACTTAATAATTAAACTACCACTGACCTTTTTAAGATCCTGCAGCCTCTCAGCGTAAACATTTTGCAGATTCATCATCTCCTCCTCATAAAGCCAGTTCTCTGTCTGCTGTAAATTCTCACAAATACCTTCTTTTTCTGAATCTGCTGTGAAATCCTTGTACGTACTCAAAATCTATGGAAGTATATAACTTAGTTATTCATGCGGAAAATAAGAAAGGAAGCAAGGACTGACCAAGAGCATGAACTTCACAGTAATAGGAAAAGGACCAAAGCAGTGAAAGAGCAGATCTTATCCTATGAACTAAAAGAAATTCACCAGGAAAATGGCAAACAGCTGATTCAATTGGATCCTGATTTCACAATATAAGTGTTTGTTTTAAACATCTAAATAGACATCAAGCAAAAGCAGAGTAATCTCAAGGTATGCGCTACATCAAAAGAGGAGTTATATGTTCTGTCAATCACGGGAAATCGACATCTATAGATTTTGAGAACTCTCTCATAGCTTGCAGACTTTGCATCTCCTTAAATTACACTAACATGGTGCTTGCCCGCTTGGAGGTACGTATATCAAAATGTATTCGTAAAAAATCATATAAGAAACAGCAGCTTTACTGCTACAGAAGTCCAAAAATACCCTGCTCTTTGCTTACATAAGTGCCATCAGTAGGCAAGTGTTAGACTTCCATCAGGAGTTAGTGCGAAAGCTCAAAAAGGTCCTAAATCTGTTGTCTGGCTGTTCCAGATGGTAATAACAAGTGCAAGATCAAAGGTTCATACATTGCCTAATGCTTTCTTGGCATTAGATTATAAATCAAAGGACAACAATAAGTTTGTAATATTACATGAAATGGTCCATGTGAAGTTCTTCAGTCATGTATCTTCACTAACAAATTTATGTGTTTGGCCGATGATTCTCATTATTATCACTTATATCCCTCATCCCTTGGTGGTGATGAAGATGCATCTTCATTCACGATATGAATTGAATTGAAGCATCTACATGATAAGGAAAACTTAGCCGATAGAACAACTATGGATTTAGCGCAGGGAGTAACACCAACAAAAGTGGGTGTATAGGGGGTGCACCCAATGACATATGAATAAAATTCTGACAAGTTCTGGTGAACTTTTCTAATTTTAGGCAAATGATTAGCCACGGGTGAAGAGTAGAAAGTAGATGGGAGGGTTTTGAAAGTGGCTGAACAAGTGAAGAAATGACAAAACTTTTAATAATGTCATTGGGTGCACCAAGCCACCAACACTAAAATGCTTATGTTTCCCTTTATCCCCCACTCTAGTTGGTGTTGCTCGATCACCCATGTTATGGTTAGTGTCATATTGGTCACTTAATCCTAAAAACAACAGTTACTATATTAAGTAAAGCATTTAGAAATCGTTTTTTTAATCTCATGATTAAGAATCAAATGTTTGATTGCTAGCCCACACCTTGAGACGGTAAAACTTCGCGAAACCTCTGCATGATCTCAAGACACTTTCGAGAAGTTCTCTTTCCAGTTCACAACTTTATAAATTGAGTGATCATTGCTAATTTTGGCATAGTGACCACTGACCACCTATAGCTTACATATTGACTTTGGGGTACTAGAAAATAAGAATGGCATAGTGACCAATGACCACCTAGCAAGAAGATACTAATATATTAACAGATTCAAGGAGTGGGGGTTTTGAGAAAGGATGGGGTGATACCGCAGCAAGAGTTAAAGAGTTTATGTGTTCTCTCTCTGAGGTTATGGAAGGAAAGCCGGACATTATAATTGGAAATTATACAGACGGAAATCTAGTTGCATCACTCATGGCAAACAAGCTTGGAGTAACACTGGTAACATAATTTCAGAAATCAACAACCATCGTAAGAATAAAGTATATCTCTATTCTGAAGTTAACCTTTTGTCTTGATAGGCCAAAATAGCACATTCCTTAGAAAAGACAAAGTATGAAGATTCAGATGTCAGCTGGAGACAGAAGGATCCGAAGTACCATTTTTCATGTCAGTTCACAACAGATATCATTGCAATGAACTCGACAGATTTCATCATCACAAGCACATATCAAGAAATTGCAGGAAGGTCAGACATAGATCATTCTCCATTTAGTATTGAAATTTCTAATGTAAGAATTTGATCAGCATTCTAAAAAGCATAAAGCAATTTTATCAAATACCAATATGGAGTTTGTCATTATGCAGCAAAGATAGACCTGGCCAATATGAAAGTCATGCAGCATACACTCTTCCAAGACTATATAGGGTGGTTTCAGGCATTAATGTTTTTAATCAAAAATTTAATATTAATGCACCTGGGACTGACCAATCTGTCTACTTTCCATTTACAGAAGCACAAACACTTTCATCCAGCTATTCAAGAGTTACTGTATAATGATACAGATAATGATGAGCACGCGTCAGTACAAAAAAATTCCAGTAAATGCATCATATAACAAAGCTAACCTATATCCAATACTTAGTATATATGTTTTTTTAAAATTCTAACAGAGGATTTCTAGAAGACAAGAAGAAATCCATCATTTTCTCCATGGCAAGGCTGGATACTGTGAAAAACATTAGTAACTTAAATTACCAATCCAAGAAACAAGAAAATTGATTTATACTCTTTCCCTCTTCCCAACTATGAAAAAGGTTCAAATACTAATGTGCCTGGCCATCTCTCTCGAAAATTAAAACTTGAAAATTAACAATTACCTGTTATGAAATTGCGAATTGTGATGTAGTAGTCAGTTTCTCCCAAAACGATTTGCTAGGTAGATTGAAATTGCGAATCTGATGAATATTTCGTCATTGTCTGCTGCAATGGAATTGTGGTGTGAGGGGCGACACATCGTCGGAGATGAGTGCCGGAGGTAGAAACCAAACGACCTTGAGGGGGAACCGGAGGTAGAAACCGTGAGGGGAACTAAGGGTACACCAAATAACCTCTACTCTACCATTCATAAGGAAGAAAAAGGGTTTATAGCAAGTCAGCAACTTAGAACGGGAAAAAGGCGGGTTTAGAGCAAATTCAAGGTTACGTAGTAAGTGCTCCAAATTTTTAGCTATGACAGTTTTTTTTTCAATTTAATTATTTTTAACAGATTTATTATTAATAATAATAAGCAAAGATAACAGTTTTTATTATTCTCATAAAAAAAAAATTAAGCATCACATAATACTTTCATAGCAAAGATAACACATATTAAGATAAGTGTTAAGTGACATATTATCAATACAACCTAAGATAACAGTTATACGGTTAAAACGTTAAATTTAGACTTTACATAACAGTTGCTTAAATAAGAGTTAATTTAGGAGTGTTATGTTTGCCCTTTTTTGTAGTAGTGGGTGTTAATGAGCCAGGGTGGTTCGCAAACTATTCGAGTTCGGCTCGGTCAAAGCTTGGTCAAAGCTCGGCTCGAGAGGGCTCGGCTCGAGTTCGGGATCGGCTCGAGACCTTAACGAGCCTGAGCCTGAGCCTCCCTAAGTTCGGCTCGAGAGTTCGTGAACAAGCTCGAAAGTATTTTAGATATTTTTTATATAAGATATTATGTCCCACATCGTCATAGAAGGTGAACACCAACCTTATTTTCATTATAAAATCTTACTACCTTTCACTAAACTTCATTTTAAATTATGTCTTATTTGTATTATTGGACTATTTATAAAGTCTTTAATTAACTAGTTTAATTATTTTAAAATATTTATATAAACATTGAACACATTAAATCTAAAAAAAGAGATATTACAGAAAGGTGGCAGTAAAGAAAAAAACAAACAAAGTTGCATGCCTGTTTAAAAAAAATAAAAATAAAAATAGCATGCTACATTACAGTACCCTACAACGTACAAAATTTCAGTTGTCCCACATCCGTGCAGTGGAAAGTGTGATGGCAAGCTTTGTTATATGAAATTCCTGAAGTCCCACATTGGTGAGGAAGGAAAGGAAAGAGTGAACCTTTTGTATTAAAAGGGCATGTGGATAAAGAGTGACAAACTTCAATGAAAGTTGGGCCTATTTATTAAATGGGCATGACCTGACTTTCATATTAGTCTAATGTTGGCAAAAGTATGTTGGGCTATATTTTTATTAAAAGCCTAACGAATAAAATTTTTGCTGAACTTCTTTTTTATATCTGAAAATTTTTATTTTCGAGCCGAGCTCGAGCTCGAGCCGAGCTTGGGTTTGAGTCTTTCGAACTCGAGCCGAGCCTAGATTTTTAGGCTCGACGAGCTTCGAGCTCGAGCCGAGCTCAATCTCAAACATTTTCGAGCCGAGTCAAGCCTGGACATGTTCGGTTCTCGGTTCAGCTCGTTAACACCCGTATTCCGAACCAAGGCTTTGTTTTGACGGAGTAGTGTGTGAGTTGAGCTTGGGGGATTTAGGACATGTTAGCTCCCTTGCTCTTTGGTTTGTTGTATAAGTTAGCTTGGGTGTGTTGAGGTCATTTCCACCCCAAGTTCACTACCGATCCTTGTGGATTGTGTAGTGATAAGATGGCTAGAGTTTTGGTGCGTTGAGATTACTTCCGCCCAAACTTTAGCTTGTTGCGATTCATCATTCATTATCTTTTGATTGGAGTAGTGGTGTTAGGTTTGGATTTTCTGTGAATTTCTCCATGTTTTTCTTGATAGACCTTGGAGATAGAAAGGAGTTAGGATTTTACTCGAGGACGAGTAAAGGTCTAAGCATGGGGGAATTTGATATGCCATGTTCATATGGCATTTTTTAGTACCTAATTCACTATTTTTGTGTGGACTTGAACATGTTTTGGTATGATTTTGAACTCTTTCTCAACAATTTGTATTTGGGTTCTTTAATTTCTTGTATGTTGGTGAGATGGTCCAATTGGAACAATTTTCTATTGAAGAAAATGCCAAGTCACAAACTCAAGTGTGCAAGTTGAATAAGTCATCAAAGTATGCATTTAAGTGGCAAGGAAACAAAGATGGAAGTGAGTATTAATCAAATGATGAAGCATCACGAGGAAAGAAAGGAGGAAGTTGTACGGGCAGGCTCCGCGGTCGCTGAGCTAATGATCGCGGGCGTGACAAATTTCATAGCAAAATTAAGGAAAACTGCCGTGAGCATCTCCGCGACCTCACCGTGGGCGCGGACCCCCTCCGCGGTTGCGGTGCTTTTCTCCGCGGTCGCGGAGCCCTGTAACGAGGAATTCGGCTTTTCGTCTTCCCCTGTTTTGCTGATTAAAAGAACATTTCGTCTTTTGTGTTTAGCATCGTTTTTCATCTGTTTTTAGGGAGAATTCAAAGAAAATATTGTAATCCCTTATATTATGGAGAGCTAATCTCCCAACTTGGTGTATCAATCGAATCAACCATTTTAATCAACTTGTGAGTTCAATTCTTCTTTTAAATTGCTTGAATGTTGATGATTCTTCATGTTCTTCATGTTTGATTGTTTTGTGCTTAAGTTAACTTGATCAATTAACTTCTTGCTTATTGCAATCTCTACTATCTAGATAATTGTCTGCTTTGAGATTATCTAGGGTTGTAGTTTATGCCCAATTCGCGCAGCGTGGATGATTGAGTATAAGAAGAATCATCATATAATTTCGTATTCGACCGCTTGTGTGAATGCTAGATTACCTTATTGGAACCTCCCTAGTTGTTATCTAATTGCTTAATTAAACCTAGAACGCTAGGGCTAGGTTGTTATGCCATTAAGGGTAAGATTAGAGCGCTCGCTTAGTCTTACCACTACGTTAGGGGAGATTAAATCTTATGATTCGCAATAGGGCATTCAAGTAACTTAGGTGTTGAATTGGTCAATGATCAAGGGTTGAATTGGTTGTGAAGATTGATTGCCAAGTTCTCGTTTATTATCTGATTTTCGTTGTTTATGCTTTATTTGTTTCAATTTCATTCCTCAAAACCCCCCTTTTATTGTTACTTAGCACACGTCTAGTCAAACCAAACCTACCTTCTCCGTGGATTCGAACCTTACTTCCTTATACTACGTTTGTGTAGGGTAGTATTGATTTATTTGCGCGTTAGCCGATACGACTTAGGCCTCGCCAAATTTGGCGCCGTCATTTGGTAATGAGGATAGGAATCTGAGGCTTGGATTATGTACGGATGGCATGAACCCTTTTGGCAATCTCAGCTCGCAGCATAGTACATGGCCAGTAGTTTTAGTGGTTTACAACTTGCCTCCTTGGTTGTGCATGAAACACAAGTACATGATGCTGCCGCTTCTTATATCGGGGCCAAAACAACCTGGAAATGACATAGATGTATACCTTCGGCCGCTTGTTAAAGATTTGCAGAAGATGTGGAACGAAGGAGTGTTAGTATTTGATGCGTATGCTAATGAGATGTTCACTCTGCGTGCCATGCTTTTTTGTACTAGGAACGATTATCCAGCTTATGGGAACTTATCTGGGTATAAGACTAAAGGAAAACAACCTTGCCCGATTTGTTTAGATGACATGAAATCTACACACCTTAAGGGCTGCAAACATGTGTATATGCACACACGAAGGCTCCTCAGCCGCGACCATCCCTATCGGTTTAAGAAGAATGCATTCAATGGGACGGTTGAAGAAGAAGTTGCTCATAGACCATTAACTGGTACTGAAGTTTATGATCAGGTGAAGGGCATTGAAACAGTCTTTAGTAAACCTGCTAGTGAGGTTGATCGACGTACAGGATTATGGAAAAAAACAGTCCATTTTTTGGAAACTCCCATATTGGAAAGATCTAAAGGTTAGACATTGTTTGGATGTCATGCACATAGAGAAGAATGTTTGTGAAGCTATTATCACGACACTTATGAATATTTTGGGTAAGACAAAAGATGTTAAGGCATCACGATTTTACATGGAAAAAGAGGGGATTCGACCAGAGTTGTGGGCTCATAAAAGGGACGGAAGGAAGAAGAAAAGAGGGGAGGAAAGGGTTGATGATGAAACTCAGAAAAAGCAAAAAGGTGGAGGATTCGGAGAAGAATTATTTGCTACCAGCTTGCTATACGATGTCGCGTGCAGAGAAACGGATTTTTTGCGAGTCATTGTATGGCATTAAGGTCCCTACTGTCTACTCATCAAATATGAAGCGCTTTGTTACCTTAAATGGTGAGTTGAAGTTATCGAGTATGAAATCGCACGATTGTCATGTCATGATGCAAGTATTCTTACTGATTGCAATTCGTGGGATACTTCCAAAGCATGTGAGGCACACCATTACAGAACTGTGTTCATTTTTTCATACAATCTGCAGCAAAGTCCTAGACTCGTCGCTTGCAGGCCAGAGTAGTTGAAACTCTATGCCATTTTGAGATGCATTCCCCCCCCCCGCATTCTTTGACATTATGGTCCATCTAGTTCGAGAAATTAAGCTGTGTGGTCCAGTGTTTTTGAGGTGGTGCTATCCTTTTGAGAGATATATGGGAACTTTGAAGGATAAAGTTCGGAATCCTGCACAACCAGAAGGTAGTATAATTCAAGGGATTGTGGGTGAAGAGATCAGTAATTTTGTGGCTGAGTATTTTGTAGTGTTGATCCTGTTGGACTTCCGACATCCCGACACGAGGGCAGACTTGAGGGCAAGGGTACAATTGGTTCAAAATTGATCACACCTTCCGTAGAAAAGCGTAAACAAGCTCACTTATTTGTATTGCATCACGTACCAGATGTCCATCCTTATTTAATGAACATATGGAGGAATTACGTGTTAGCAATCCTGAAAAGGAGTGAGGGCATTGACGCAAATGCATAACAAGACTTTCATTGATTGGTTTCATAAACGAGTACTCAATGATTTGGATGAAAGTGTTCCTGAAACAGTCAAGTGGTTAGCATTTGGTCCTCGTGAACTGTACGCTCTTATGAGGGTTATGATATTAATGGGTATACGTTTTGGACTGAACGTCAAGATCTGAAGTCAAGATCGCAACAAAATAGTGGTGTTTCACTTGTGGCGTCGTCTACACAATATGCAAGCTCGAAAATAAGTCGCTGTACATGCTGAAAGCAACTATTATGGGCGAATACAAGAAATATGGGAGCTGGACTACTACTTTTAATATTTGCCTCTTGTGTTGCAAGTGGGTTGACGATAATCGACGTTGTGTAAGAAACGATGATCCTTGCGGATTCACTCTTTTGACCTTAGTCGTCTACGTGAAACTGAGGAGCCATTTGTAATTGCATCACAAGTCAAGCAAGTATTTTTTGTAACTGATCCTGCTGATCATAAGTGGTCAATTGTTGTACCTGGTAAAAGGAGTATCCTCGGTATTGGTGATGTTGATAATGAGGAAGAATATGATGCATTTGAGGACCTCCCCCTTTTACCTATCCTAAATTAGTGTGGAAGATGATGTGAATATGTCGGAGAACTATATGCGTGTAGATCACACGGAAGGGATACATGTACTTGAGGATCCTAAGACAGGCGGAAGCTCAATAAATCATGAGACATAAACTCAGGTCTGTGAATTTCTCCAATTTGTAACTATTTTGGCCTTTTCGCTCCCAAAGTACTTATCGAGTCATTTAACCCCAAATTCTCTTTGAAACTGATTATATGAGCATAATATAACTAGTGTGTAGATTCTTAGGCTTTAATTTGTTTTGGTTGCATTTGGGAACGAAAAGGCCATTTCCCCTATTTTGGCCTTTTCGCTCCCAAATGTACTTATCAAGTATTTAACCCCAAATTCTCTTTGAACATGATTATATGAGGCATAATATAACTAGTATGTAGATTTTAGGCTTTGCTATGTTGTTGGTTGCATTTCGGGAACGAAAAGGCATTTCCGGCCTATTTTGGCCTTTTCGCTCCCAAAATGTACTTATCAAGTGATTTAACCCCAATTTTCTTTGAACATCATTATATGAGGTGTAATATAACTAGTGTGTATATTATTAAGCTTTAATTTGTTGTTGGTTGCATTTCGGGAACGAAAAGGCCATTTCTGGCCTATTTTGGCCTTTTCGCTCCAAAATGTACTTATCAAGTGATTTAACCCCAAATTTTCTTTGAACATAATTATATGAGGTATAGTATAACTAGTATGTAGATTGTTAGGCTTTAATTTGTTGTTGCTTGCATTTCGGGAACAAAAAGGCCATTTTCGGCCTATTTTGGCCTTTTCGCTCCCATTGCACCCCTCCCCCACCCTCCCACTGCCTTCGTCCCCTGCTGCCCCCCTTCCACTTCCCCCCTCCCCCTACTGCACCCCCACCCCCTGCTGCCCCTCTCCCCTCCCTGCACACAACAGCCCCTCCCCTGCACTGCACCCCTCCCTCCCTACACTGCACCCCTCCCCTCCCCCTGCCCCTCCCCTCCCCCTGCTGCACCCCCTCCCCCTGCTGCCCCTTCCCCCAGCTGCCCCCCTCCCCTCCCTGCACACAACAGTCCCCCTCCTTGCACACAGCAGCCCCCTTCCCCTACACTGCACCCCTCCCCTCCCTGCCCCTTCACACAACCTGCACACACCCCCCATCCCCCTGCCCCCTCCCTGCTGAGGACATCCCCACCCCACCCCACCCCCACCCCACCCCTAATGCACACACCCACTGCCCCCTCCTATCCCTCTCCCCCGCTGCCCCTGCATACACCCACTGGCCCTGCACACATCCTGCCCCATGCCCCCTTCCCAGCCCCACTGCCCCTGCACACATCTTGCTGCACTGCCCCCCTTCCCAGCCCCACTGCCCACCCCACACTGCCCACCCCCACTGCCCCAACCCCCTGCTGTACACAACCCCCTACCCCCACTGCGTATGTTTGTACCCTTTCAAATTTTTTTAATTTTAAATTTTTTTATTAATGCGTATGTTTGTACAATTTCAGGGACATGACGGAGGTGCATACGAATACGAGTGCGAAACACACTACCGAGGATGAGTGTTTCGATTACGAAAAGGAACGGCGACAATTGGTTAAGGCTCGCCGTGAAGAAAAAGGATTACAAAGGCCAAGTAAGAACTTGGAGACGAAAAAGAGGAAAGGAAGGGGACCTACAAAGTCACTAGGGAAACCCACCCTAATGACTTTGGAGTACGATCATTTGGGGCAACCTTGTGGAAAATGGCATCAAAAGTATGCCATGCAAGTTGGGATTTGCATGCATAAGCTCCCCATTCTCACTCATGGAAAGAGGTGCCCGAGTCTTTGAAAAAGATGATTTGGGAAGATACTATGGTAAGCTTCGCGTACAATAACGTTTAGAATCTTAACACTTTAGTTAAATATACTATGTAATATTTACTAATTTGTGAAATGGGTTATTGTAGAATCCATTCAATATTGCAAATGATGAAGCCAAGAAGAATGTGTTTCTATCCGCGGTTCCCCAGAGGTTCAGAGACTTCAAGGCCAAGCTAGTGTCGGGGTGGATCACGAAGCGGAGAAAAGTCGGGGGTACAAAGAAGAAGAAAATCTACGGGGGAGCAACACATCTTCTTCTGAGGCTTCACCGGACACATCATTTGAGGCGCCCTCCAAGTTTCCATATCAGATATGGAGGCATATCACACCTGAGGAGTGGCATGCATTTGTTGCACAAAAAAAACCCCGGAAGCAATTGTAAGAATATTTTACTAGCTAAGATTTAATACTTTTAAATCCAATATTATTGTATAACACCATATCTAACCTTTGTTAATATTTGTGTGTTTTAGGCATCTCGTGAGAAAAGTAGCGCGAATGGAAATTCTAGGAAGTACTATCACCATCTGGGTGCTCAATCGTATGGTCAGGCGAGAGAATCGTGGATGTATAGCCATTACCCCACGATTGCGTCGACCACGGCATCGGGCACTAGCTCTACAACAACACTTGCACAGCCTCGGCAACCAGATTGAGCGCTCGAATGGTGGTGTTCCATGCATGGGGTTGATGCAAAGGGACAGAGACTCTTGCCTGATCCCGGAACAAAACAGATAGCTAATGCCATTGTAAGTACATATTATAAGTTTTTGATAAGGTATACATAATAATATAACTTGTGCGCTCACGAGTATTTCTCTCTTATCCTTATGGAGATTGGCTTGAAGGAAAAGGAGGCAACTGGTGAGTTCGCTCCTATAGGACAAGTTGATACCTTACACGAGACTCTAGGACGGGACAAATATGGACGTGTGAGGGGCGTAGGAGGTGTCCGCCTCGGGGTGAGAAAGGTGTATGGTGATCAATACACCTCTACGTCAAAATCCAGTGCCTCCAGTGTCAATTCAGCAGCTTCCATAGATGTGGAGGCTATGAAAGCCCAAATTCGGGAGGAGCTCAGAGCGGAGATGACTCCGAATTTCAACGCCATTTTGGCGTAGATGGGCTTACCGACTTTTGGTGCTTTCTCGCAAGGCAGTGTTCCTACGCAGCCTGTTCCTACGCAGCCTCATCCAGATCCGGAGTTCACGGTAATCATTTAATATCACAACTATTGTTCTTAAATGCATGATTTTCTTACTATATATATGTTGTTTCATAGACTAACTATGAATAGAGTTTTTTTTAAAGGAAGAGACACCATGTGAGCTATTAGCTCAAGGAGATGGTCATGGCAGTTTCATTGTCGTTGCTTATGGCTCTGCACAGCCCCCTAGGGACCGGGTACGATTGCACAACCAGCCAGTTGCTGATATTCACTATGTGGTCAGCGTTTCAGACATTGTGCCCGGTTTCGAAGAATTACCGCTTCCACTGCCGAATGCAGAAGTTTTTTTTTTTGCTAAGCAAGTAAGTGTATTATATTAACTCCCAAAATATTACAACTAAAACCAATCTAACAAGATGCGAACCAACTAGGTTGGACCCCATCAAAAGTTAGACTAGCACAAAGTTATAGCTTCAAACACAATTAAAGACACAACATTACAAGTTTTCAAACCATACATGATCTTCTCTAGATACTTTCTGAGGGAGTACACTTTGTATTCTTGCTCTAACAATGGCTTTGAATTTCTTCATCGATTGAGTAGGATTGGGGACCCAATGATGCCAGTAGGCATTATTCCTACTATTCCAAATCAGGTATATCAGACCTGCACACCCAGCTAACATTACTTGTTTTCTGAACTTTGACTTCTTACTTATATTTCACCAAATGTTGAATATGACTAGTTCTTGCATTACAGCCTAGCCATATTTTGAGCTGTTGTAAACACTCACTACTCAAGTGACATTGAAAAAATAGGTGTTGATGTGTTTCTGGAAGAGCTGCACATATCAGACATAGCCCATTAGTGTCCAATCCCAGTTGTCTCAATTTTTATGAAGTTCTCAATTTGTCCAGTATTGCTAGCCAGAAGATAAATCTATGTTTGGGTAGATTTAATCTATTCCAAATTGTTGTGTGCCAATGTACCTTGAGCTGTTCACCTTTCATCTTCTCATAAACATTTTTCACAGAATATTTCTTCATTGTTCTGAGCTCATCTTGTGTATAAAACTGCTTCATTTGCTCTTTAACTTGGCAGATTTTCTTCCAATACCAACTTACTCCTGAGTTGGGCTTGTAATCCCACCATTCAGCTTCTCTAAGATAGACAGAGTGAATCCACTTCATCCAAACACTATCTTGCTTACTGGTGATAGCCCACACATATTTGCCTAAGCTGGCCATATTCTAAGTGATAACATCTCTAAAACCAAGCCCACCACCATTCTTAGGAGTACATACTCTCTCCCAAGCAACTAACCCAGGATTTTGGCTAAAGTATTCACCACTCCACAGGAAGGCTCTACATATTTTGTTTATTTCATGTTGAACTTGCTTAGGTAAAATAAATACCTGAGCCCAATATTGATGGAGGCTTAAAAGGATTGAGTTAATAAGCTGGGTTCTGGCTGCATAGGACATATTTCTGGAACTCCAAACCCTTATTCTGGCCACCATTCTCTCCACAAGTGCTTCCCATTGAGCTACTGTAATTTTCTTTGCACAAATAGGAACCCCTAGGTACTTGAATGGGAGATTCTGGTGTGAGAAGCCAGAGGCATCTACAATTCTCCTTACTTCTCTTTCATTCATGCCACATGTATACACAACAGATTTCTTCACATTGGCTTGTAGTCCAGTAGTATCAGAAAACAACTTGAAAGCTCTTAAAAGAAGATAGCAAGATGGGAAGTCCCCTTTGCAACACATGATTAAGTCATCAGTAAAACACATATGTGTTAGCTTAACTTCTTTACATCTAGGATGATAATGAAACTGCTCCAATTCACCAAGTTTATTCAATATCCTTGATAGATATTCCATACACAATACAAAGAGAAGAGGAGAGATATGATCCCCTTGTCTTAGCCCTCTAGAAGACTTAAAAAAGCATTTCATCACTCCATTTATCATCAATGAAAACATGGGGGTACTAACACATTCCATAATCAGAGCTGTGAAGGCTTTAGGAAAACCCAAAGCATCAAGCATTTCTTTGAGGAATTCCCAATCAACTGTATCATATGCTTTATGAATATCAATCTTTAGAAAACAGCTAGGTGAGGTAATTTTCCTACCATAGTGGTTAACTAAGTCTTGAATGACCATAATATTGTGTATGATGTACCTACCATGTACAAAACCCCCTTGATTCTCCATTATCAAGTCTGGTAACACATATCTAAGCCTATTACATAGCACCTTAGTAATGGCTTTATAAATGGTGTTACAGAAGGATATAGGTCTGAATTCAGTACCATTTTGAGGGCATTTTATTTTACGAATCAAGGTAATGACAGTTGTATTTACCTCTTTCAATATTCTGCCTCCATTCAATGCATCCAAAATAGCCTCAATTACATCATCTCATACAATTGCCCATGCATCTCTGTAAAAGAAAGTCCCAAAACCATCTGTTCCAGGGGCCTTACACCCTGGAATAGAAAATAAGGCTGTCTTTAACTCCTCAGCAGTGTATGGTGCATTCAAGGCATGCTTGTGTTGTTCAGTGAGAATTGGCCCTGCATGCACTAATTGTTGCACTATTGGTGTCCTCCTTTCTAATCTTCCTCCAAGTACCTTCTCATAATAAGACAAGAATGCCTTAGTGACATAATCAAGTTCATCATGCCATGCTCCTTGTTCATCATAGATGCTATAAATCTGATTTTAATTTGTAACCTTCTTGCTTTAATGCTTTGATGGAACAAAGATGTATTTTCATCACCATCTTTGATCCAAGTTGCCTTTGATTTCTGTGACAAGAATTGAATATAAGCCAAATGATGTGATCTATACTCCTGTACTGTAGCCAGTTCATTATCTGCTAATTGTGTATCACCAGGATGAATATGCATCAATTTCTGAGCTTCCATCATTTTCTCATAAGCTTGAAGGTCTCTAGCTTGTATATCCATAAAACCCTCCTAATTCAGTTCCTTCAAAGCAACCTTTATCGACTTCATTTTCATCATAATCTTGTACATTTTAGTGCCTTGGATATCTTGCCTCCATGCATTCCTTATAATATCTTCAAATTTATCCGATGACTTCCACATAGTAAAGTACTTGAATGGCTTTTTCCCTCTACTCTCTACATGATACACTTTTAACAAGGCAGGGAAGTGATCAAAATCACCTTCCATTTGGAAAGACACCTCTACAGTTGGATATATATCCTTCCAAGCTTGATTGGCAAGCATTCTATCATGCTTGGAAAAGACTCTACTACTGCCTTGCTGCTTGTTATTCCAGGTAAAATAATTACCTGGATATTTGATGTCTTGCATACCACACTTGTCCATGCAACAAATCATGTCATGCATTTCTCTTTCTCTAACAGGTGCTCCTATTCTCTCATCAGTACTCATTACACAATTAAAGTCTCCACACAGGATCCAAGGTTTATTAACCCTAATTTTCACCAGATCTTCCCATAACTCCATTCTCCTATCTCTCTCATTAAAGGCATAGATGAATGTGATGTAGAAGCTGTTTTTAACCATTCACAGGTTGTAGATGACAATGAATGAATTGTCTAGTACATTCACATATTGTGAGATGGAAACTATTAGGTTTACAAGCCAACAAGATTCTACCTCTATCAATTTTACTTGAATTAGAAGTTAAGCACCACCCATTAATATAATCCCCCTAGATTTTGAGCCTTCACCTTTGACTCTAATAGACCCACAACACCTGCAGCAGTCTTGTGAATGTATTGTTTCACATCATTCTGCTTCTTCGTGTTGTTAAGGCCTCTTACATTCCAACATAATATCCTATCCATCAGGATAAGGAGGTTCTCCCCCTCCTTGAATTTTATCTGCCTGTTGTTCATTAACATTCTCAGTATTATCTGGATGCAAAGGCTGAAAGTGGTTTAGGGTGATTGTTGTAGCACTCCTGGAATTCCTCACTTTGATTGGTTTCAAAGCCTTTTGAAAATCATCAGGGTCCACAATCTCCTTGACATTCTCATCCTCTGCTACTACTAGCACTACTTCACTAGATACCTTGTTCTGTGAAACTTTCTTCTCTAGAGATGTTGTAACCATCTGAGCCTGTTTAGGAGCCCACATTTGTTGCACTTTTTTGCTTTTACAACCTTGGGTTGTGTGACCAATCCCCTTACATTGCTGGCACTGAGTAGGCCTCCACTCAAACACAATAGGTACATGAGTGAGTTCTCCTAATTCATTCCAGAAGTTAACATGATCAGGCCATTCCTGCTCAATCTTAACTTCAATTAGGATTCTAGCATACTGCAACTTGTCTTTATTTCTCGTTGCTTCATCTCTCTTGATTGGATCACCAATCTGTGAAGCAATCTTATGCAATGACTTTTCTCCCCAGTATTTCAAGTTCAATCTTAACTGCACCCAAATTGGTACAGTCTTAAGGTCTTCCTTCTCAAAATCCATCTCAGGACTCCATTGCTTCATAACAAGGGGTTTCTTATCAAAAAATTAATGGCCAGTTAGTACACTATCTCTGGAATCCATAGCCTTAAATCTGACTAAGAACATACCCTTCTTGACTAAGGCAACCTTATCCACCTATTGATTCTTCCAAATTCTCCTCAAAAACCCCTCCATAACTTGAATGAGAGGGTTTACACCTACTACATAGCATAACAAAGCAGAACTCCAATCATCTACTTCCTCCCGAATGTCTTCCAGATCAATATGAATAGGACTCATATTCATATTATCCTTCTGTATACTATTCTCATTCTGACTTCCATGGACTACAACACAATCATCATCTACCACATCATGGAATTGCTGTAATATGGGAATAGAATTACCTCTTACAGGGGACTTTTCACAAACAGGTGCAACATAATCCTTCTTGGAACTATGAATGGATTGTAACCATTCATTGAAGGTATGTCTGATCTCAGATTGCTTTTTCAGATCCTGAATCGATGCTTCAGGTGTCATCGATTGTCTAATGCCTAAACCAAAATCCAAAGCCTCTATGCCAAGGATTTCCTCCATTGATTGCGTTCTCAAAGCTTGAGAGTCAGATGAAGGTCCTCTCACTTTCTCCTTACCTTTTCCAAACTTATTTCCTTGACACTGTCCACTAGATTTTCTTGCCATGGCAACGAATGCAGAAGTTGGTGTACAGTCAGTGACTGATGCCCTTGGCAGTTATGTTCTATGGCCGCGTGTATTGGTGCGGTTATCCGAACAGGTACAATGATTAACATAAGTTATATACATAGTTTTCTTTTATAGTTCCTATATATGATTGTCAGTAATATCTTTTAATTTAACTAATCATCATTAATGTCGCGGTTGTATAATATTATTAAGTATAGGGTTATTTTTGAAACTAAAAAGAAACACGGTTTACCATTGCAAATGTTCCATAGTACAGAGTTACTAGCGGGGATTTCCCAAAATTATAAATTGATGCATTAATAAAATATATATTAAAACAAATCTAACAAGATCATGCATGATCATGTTCTTCATTTACATATAAATCACAAATAACAGTCAAAATAAAATTTACGAATAGTGTAAAATGTCAAAATATAATAAGTGAAAAACAGAAGGAGTATTTAGTATGTAAAACTTGTCGTTTGAGATTATCACCTCTTCGTTAACCATGCATGTGTATGGTTTCGTTCCATTAAATTATTTTGAAAATGGATATATTACTCCTCGTATTCGTTAACGTATACCTTCTTTGTGAATTTAGGTTTAACTGTTTAGTTTTCTTTTCCTTATCAGTGTAATAAATACATGCTAATGTTGTCATACTAAAGGTTGAGGTCCAAACTATACAAAGAATGTAAAACACCCAATCCCAGCCCAATATATAATACATGCATGAAACCACTGAAATGGATTCTTATAATGAACCCACTGGACACACTTTTGATCCGCGGTTTTGGCACTAGAATTTAGCAGAAGAGAGAGATAGAGAGAAAGAAAAAGGGAGACCCATGTAATGAAGAGAGATATAGAGGTAGAGATACGTAAATACCATATATAGTAATGTTTCATTTATTTTGAAACGGTTTAAATACGGTAAGTGTTTTATTTATTTTAGACCGAAAGAAACATAATATTTTTGAATATCTTTGCACACAAAAATTGGCATAGGAATAAAAAAAAGTTCCACAATAAGTTATAATACTTGGTTCGTTGCTTTCCATAAAATGTTAACAAGAGCTGCCATAGAAGCAAGACAAATTGTCAAAAAAGAACAAGAAGCAAGACAAACTCCCTTTTCATGTTGTTGTGCGTAAATTGGCTCCACTCCTTCCATACTATGTGCAATTTAAAGTGGTCATGGAACCAATATCAAGTCATTGACTAATGAGTTTAAACACTATTGAATGTATTCACACCTGCAAATTAAGTTTTGTTTGATTTTCCTCAAATATACCATCTAAGCAACATAATTATGCTTAGGTACAGAGGTGATGTGTTCTTCAATAGCCAATTAACGAGCAAAGAATTAACGATGACCAACAAAAAGATTTAACATGATCCACTAATTAACAATGTGTTAGGTAAGTCCACTAGCAGAGAAGCAAGACGTTATTATCTTTATTAGAGAGAGTACCAGCGCTATGAGGTTTCAATGTGGCTCATTGACAATGTTTTAGATACGTTCACTCATAATGTGTTAACTACATCCATGTTGTAGCGCAGCCCACACTTCACCGTGAAACCTAATTGTAATCCCCCGTAAATTTTTGGATTTTTTAAATATATTTTAGTAATTTATTTTTTTAAAAGGTTGACTATTTTGAAAGTCAAAAGAATTATTTTAAAGATTTAAGGAAGTTCAAATATTTTGTTAAGGCATTCTTTGAAGAATATTTGACACACTATTTTGATTTGAAAAAGGATTTTAAATGGGCTTGAGGAATCTAAATACTAATTGGACTAGGAAAAGAAACTTCGAGTAATGTTAGGAGTTTATTCATCAATCATATTCATTATTCAATCGTAGTTAAAATCCAATTTCCTTTTCCTAAGCCCAAAAGGAATACTTACCCATAAATACCTTGAACCCAAATATTTTACCCATAAAAAACTTTTTCTCTCTCTTCCCACTCAAGAAAACCGGTGCACTATTCCTTCCTCCTCTTCAACGTTTTTTCCCATTCTTCTTTCTTTCTTCTCTTTCAAGAAATATTTTCTTCTTCACCAAGAATTACCACAACTCCACTACCGCCACTATTCTTCGCCGACCACCGCCACTAAGTTGTCGGCACCGCTACTGCTGGTCCTTTGCCGGCGTCCTCTTCCTTGTTCTCTTTCTTGTATTGGTTTGATACTTTTCTTCTTCCTCATATTTTGATGAAAGATTATATTTTATGATTTGTGTTAGTACTAATTATGATTAGAAGCTTTAATTTACTATTTTAATGATGAAACTATAATTATATAAATTATGTATTAAAAGAATAAAAATTCAAATTTTATTATTATGTTTAAATTGTGATTTTAATTATCAAAGCATGAATTTTTATGGTGTTAAAGATTGAAAATCATAGTAGCATGTTATGAACTATAAAATTAATTTAACTTATGAATTTAAGCATGTTTAAGTATATTTAAAGGGTGTTTTAATAATTTATAAGTTGCTGGAATTTTAGAAAGGTTTTTATTAATGGAGTTTTGTGAATTTTAATGACTAGTATAGTGTACTATGCTAGAGATTATAAGTAAGTGAAGTTTAATTGATGAAAACAACTTTTAGATATATTTAAAGGGAATTTAAAGTATTTTAAAGTTTCTGAAATTTATTCGTAGTATTGATTATAAATTCAATTGGTTGTTTTAGGCGGAGACTTTTCTACATGCGACTTATAAAGTTGTTAAAAGTGGCCTATCAATTTGTCTACATAATGTATGTATATACATATGTGTTGTTTGATGTAGTATCATGATTATAGGAGGAAAAGGTTATGTAATATCATGTATAAGAACTATGTGAGTTCATATATGATTGCTATTATAATTGAATTCTACATGTTTTATGCTTGTATGCGAACATGATAAGTATGAGATTTAATTATGAGATTAACATCATGTTTGTATGAAATATTGATGCAAGCATGTTGGTTGAGAACTTTATTTATTAATTCACATGGGGGAAGTACTATATTTATTAGTTGGATCATGATTGAATCATGTGTTCCCTTATGCCATTATTTTCACTACTCTATGAGGATTGTGGGCCGTATTTGGTAGGTTGATAATTTATACCTTTGAAAGGTAAGCTGGTTGTTGGCTAGGTTCAACAAATAAGAAGGATTGGAATAAAGAAAGAATTATCTTGGGTTGTAAGTTGTATGATCACTTATGTAATCCTAAGATAAAAGAAATAAAGTTGTGAATGTTTGATTATATATTATATGTATTCCTTGTGTAAAGTGAAATTTGGATAGTAATAAACTTTAGACTGGTGCACGTCTGAAGTTGGACAATCAAGAATTGGGGTACATGATGGTTGTGTCATGGCTTTTTTCTGGAAATTGGATTGATCACCGTTCCTATTTTTAATTAAAAAGGCTCCTCGATATCGTAGGTCATTATGGAATATGGAGTCGCGCCCGTATTTCGTCTTCCTAGGTGAAGGCTGGTTTTTAGATGATACAACTCGGTGTAATGACTATTCCATTAAAGTAAGAAAAAGATTTTTAAAGTTTAGTTTAGTAAAAGTTATCTGTAGATTGTTAGATTGTTATGTTGTTATTTATCCTTGCTTATATTTATTAGTATCAAGTTACGAATGTTTATTTATTATTATGTACTACTCAGCTTTGCTGACTATGTGCTTTGTTTGTATGTGTTGATCATGAATTTGCCTTATTGATCGTGTTATGATCCATTCTTGGTGTGCAGATTTTCTAGTGCTTTGGGGTTTTGGGAATGAAGAGCTTGTATAGCATATTGATCTATTAATTGTTTTAGTAGATACAATTACATTCAAGTTTGGTTTGAAGTTGAAGTTAAAAATGTTTGGTTTTAAAGTTACTTTCTTATTTATTATATTTCAATTCTAATGTCTAGTTATATGTTTTTCGCTACAAAATTTTGAATAAGTCGATACGTTATCATACATGCGATAATGCTTTGATGATTTTCTAGTTTTATGTTTGAAAAGTATTTTTGGGGAAAAGAAAATTATCGAGATGTTACTCTAACTTGGTGACAAGGTAGCACCCCATGCTTGGCTAGTCCTGGCGCCAATTATTCAACACATATTTCAAGACAAAGAAATCTTGAATCACCAAAAATAGTTATCTAACAAGCAAGTTTCGGCTTCTACCTGTGGTAAAATGTTAATTGCCAAGTATTAAGAGTATATAAGCACATGTCAGGTAGGAAATAATTGTCGCACATTGAATAATTAGGGAGAGATATCCAGTAACACATAGACTAGTGGGTTATTCCACCTATCACCGATTGGTTTTAGGATGGAACCCTACCAACCTTGTATGTGGTCAAACTCTCCTCCGACTTATTAGACCTAGTGAAATTTATCGTACTATCAAAGCAGACGATCCTGGCCCATTATGAAATCCAAGATGGAAGGTATTCAAGATTTGCTTTGGGGCAAAGTAAGCCCAACATAAATCTGATGGCCCTAAGAAGGGGCTTAGTTGACCTCATGTTGGAGGTCTGAGGAGGGCTCAACCTTACATGTTAGGGAGAGTGTTAAGAGTATAAGTCACATGTGAGGTAGAAAATAATTATTGCACATTGAAAAATTAGAGAGAGATTAACTAATGTATATATTGATGGGTCACTCCACCTATCATCAATTAGTTGTAGGATGGAACCCTTCCACACTTGTATGTGGTCAAACTCTCCTCCGATGTTGGATTCTATTAGTCCGAATGAATTTTATCATGGCATCAGAGCGAACGATCGTGGCCCCTTATGAAATGCAAAGATGGAAGGTATTGAAGTTTTTTGGGGCAAAGTAAGCCTAAAAGAAATGTGATGGCCTTAAGAATGGGCCCAATGGACCTCATGTTGGAGGTCTAAAGATTGCCCAACATTACATTTGAGAGGGAGTTCTAAGAGTTTAACTCACATGTGAGGTCGGAAATAATAGTCCCAAATTGAAGAATTAGAGAGATTAACTAATGTATTGATCGGTGGGATACTCTACTTATCATCAATTGCTTTTAGAATGGAACCCTGCAAACTAGTATGTGGTCAAAATCTCCTCCGTTGTGGGCCTGTATTAGACCCAGTGAAGTTTATCACCAACCTTAAACCATAGACATTGTCTAGGTCTATTAGCTAGTTCTCTTTGTTATTCATGTAAATTTGATTAGTCATCGAGATACATATATATAAGGTCCATCTAGAGTAGCTACATATAGACATAGAAAACGCTGACATAACAAGAGGTTCTCAGGCGCTTTTGAGCTAATATAACTGTTAAACACTAGTTTTGATCATGAAAAAGACCAAAGATGCAAACTAAGTTATAAAAAAACAAATTGTTGAGTAAATGGAATTTGCAAGCTATCACTGCATTGATCAATGAGAATACTATGTCGACGTAAAAAATCACTTAGGATGTTCAAAACTAAGTGAAGATGCTCAAGGAACTTACTGGAGCTGCATTGGAGATAAAGAAACAAGTAGGAATTTTATCTTTTAGTTCCTGTGTAAGGAATAAGTACGTTTTGGTAAGCAATAATGGATAGTGAATGAGAATGTTTGTTTGTTCCTTACAAAGGAATAAATATGCTGGTACTATTACTCTAAGTTCAAGGAACTTAGTAGCAGTCAAAGAAACTAGTCGTGTAACATAATGTGCAACAGTTAAAAGGAGTGCGTGGAGATTTTAAAGCCAAAAATTTAGGAAATGTCTAGTAAATGATTTTGTTTGTTTAAAATCTGATTTTCAGGAAAATGTTGTTAAGGAAAATATTTTATCTTTATTCGAAAGTAAAATCCTCTTTGTTTTTGAAGAAATGTTTTTAGATATTATTTGATAAAATGACTTAATTTTGATGTTGTTAATTAAAATGGTTTTGACGTAAAAACTGATTTAAGAAAATAATAAACAACTAACTACTAGATTTTAGGACGCCCCTATCAGATTGTTGCACACATTTTAAGTGAAAATGGTATTTGTGGGAGTTCATGAAACATGATCCTCAAGTTATAAAACATAATGGAAAAATCCTTAAACCACCAACACATGTTTAATGCCATGTGTCAAATGATGAATACTATAAATATACAAGTCTAATTAAGTTATAATTTGTGTTTGACTAAGTGATTAAGCGAGTTTAACTAATTAAAGTGTCAGTTTCTTCATTCTCTTATAAATTATTTATTCCTTTACCTCCTCACTCTATTCCACTAAGTTCAACAGTCGTTGTAATTTTGGTTTTGGGGTAAGGGGATTTTGAGTGAAGTCTTGTATAAGAAAAGTTTTGAGTGAAGCAAGTTAAAGTGAGATAACTTCGAGTTATGTAGAGAGGAACAATTGTTAAGGTAAAAATTTGTTCAAGAACTTGAGTTTGGGAACTCAAGTTGTGGCACTAAGTATAATTAGGTTTTGACAGTGTTTGACCTAGTTGCGGAAAGCGTTGAGTTAAAAATCCCTTGTGGTCGAGGTTGTTTCTTTTTGTTGGGCCCAAGAAGTTTTTCCTCGTAAAAATCTCTCGTGTTTTAGCTTGTTTTTTTGTTTTAGTTTGATAATTCCGCAAAAAGTATAATTCACCCCATATACTATTACTATTGAAATAACAATTGGTATCAGAGCTTGAAGTCGCAAAGCATAGGAAATCTTATTGAGAAAAATATCCAGGAAACATGAATACTACTAAGAAACTTGAGAAAAGTTACACTACCCAACGACCTCCTATCTTAAATAAGAAATTCTATTCCTATTGGAAGAACAAAATGGCGATATTTATCAAGGTTGAGAACTATCGAGTACTGAGGGTCATTGAAACTGATTTGATGATTTTGAAGTCAGAGCCATTAATGACAAAAATGAGGTAATTCCTAAAACATTCTCTAAATATGACAATGGTGACTTTAAAAAAATAGAAGTTAATGCGATGACTGTTTAACTATTGCATTATGGACTTGGACCCCATGCAAATTATAGAATCATGGGAACAAAATCCGAAAAGTAAATATGGGATATACTTGAGGTAACCCACATGAAGAAACTAACACTAGTAGAATAAATGTTTATTGCTGCGGTTTTATCGATACGCAACAATATATCACGTAAAAAGAAAAAGAAAAATATAAAATAACCATATTGCTATGGTTTGGGACGAAAACCGCAGCAATATGGTATCAAGAGGAAATTTTTTGAAAAAAGTTGACTATTTGACCAGACATATTGTTGCGGTTTTTGTCAAAAACCACAACAATATATTAAAAAATAATATTTTAATACATTGTTGCGGTTCTTGTTAGAAAACACAGCAATATCATTAAAAAATATTTTAAAATAAAGTATAAAACAAACATGTCATCAATTAGGGTTTTTTCTGCCTCACTTTTATCACTCACACGCCGTCACTCTCAACCTCTCATCCTCTCATTCTCTCAACCTCTCATTGTCTCAAACTCTAAGTCTTTCTTCCTCGAGCGCATTTCTTTCTTCCGTCCACAACAAGTCTTCATCGGCAGTTCTCTTTTCGTCGACAGCAAGTCCTTCATCGGACGTTCTCTTTTCGTCGACATCAAGTCCTTCGTCGGTCGTTCTCTCTTCCTCGACCGCAAGTCATTCGTCGGCCGTACTCTTTTCGTCTGTCGTTTTCTCTTCCTTGACCGCGAGTCATTCATCACGCGTTCTCTCTTCCTCGACCACAAGTCGTCATCAGTCGTTCGCAGAAGCCGCCTCCGACGAGTTTCCTTCTCGTTGTTCGTATTCACCAAACGAAGACGACCGACAAAGTGTAGTTTTATTTTTCATCATTTTATATTTTCATTTTCGATTTAGATCTATTAATAACTTCAGTATTTTTTATTTTCTGCAGTTTTTTATTTTTTATTTAGATATGATGTTTAGGTGTCTCTGGTTAATATTATATGAATTTGAATTTTATATTGTGGAAATACATCTTCTGGCTGAAATACGAGTTTCCTTAAATGAGCTTTGTTTAGGTTATGCTTATGTTGTTATGGAGGGCAAATGATTTCTCTAGGTAGTATTTTCGCTGGTTGATCTGATCTGATGTTTTAATTACCTTTAGTTTTATTACATTTTAAGTACTTTTAACATCGAAGATTTTAATTTCAAAAAAGATTTTTTTTTTAAAAAGTGCACCTATTACTGCAGGTTTGGCACAAAACTGCCGCAATATGTGCACCTTTTTAATATTAAAAAATGCATATTGATGCGGTTTCTACTTGGAACCGCAGCAATATGTTAATATATTCTTGCGGTTATAATAAATTAATTACCTATTGTTGCGCCCTTAATTGTTGCGAGGCCAAACCCGCCGCAATATGCCACTTTATTACCGCAACAATGAACATTTCTACTAGTGTCATGAAGTGAAAAGATCCAAAATTTATTTACTGATGAATCAATAAGAACTATTATTCTCCATGAAGATTAGGAAAGAATACAAGAGATATCTTTACTCGTTTTACTAATATTATTAATGAGTTAACCTCTATTGAAAAGTTAATTTCTTTAGAAGAACATGTTCGAAAAATTCTTAGGAGTCTTCCTAAGGATAGATGGAGGGCTCTAATGTCTGAAAATTTTGAAAGATGTACTGGAACATGAAGAATGGGAATTTTAAACGTAAAAGAAAAAAAATTCTAACATAGCTGCTTGTCTTAAATGTGGTAATACAGATAACTTCATCAACAAAAGTTCCACTTTGCAAAAATGACAAGAACAAAGAAAGGAACGAAGAACGTTTTGCTGAGAGGAACAAGGAAACATAAGCTCCTTTCTCTAAAGCAAACACTCGAAAAGATATGACAATATCTTGGGAAGATTTAGTGTCTGAGGAAGAAGAGGACCAAGCAAATGAAGAAATTGCAAATATTTGCCTTGTGGCAAATATTAGCATATAAGAAGATGAAGAATATCTTAAGGTAAAACAACACTCACTTGAAGCAGACTTAGATGGAAAATCTAGGCTTGAAATTTATGATCCTCTTTATGATGCAATTGTAGAATGTAAAGATGAACTTGAAAACCGGGAGCAAACTGAACAGGTTGTTAAGATTTGCAAATAGCACATAGAATGGATTAAGAAAATGAGAATAGATGTTAAAAAGTAGGGATTTTGATTTATTTGATAAGTACTTGAAAATCAATTGATTCTTCAAGGCATAGTTGCCTCTAGAAAAAGTATCAAACCTGAATAGCATAAGATTAAGGGTCATAATTAAGCATGATGTGAGACTTAATTGACTCCTTCATCATGCTTCTTATTGAACATTATATGGGACCTTGTTATAAAAGAAATTCTCAGATAGAAAGGAACTAATAACATCGAAAATTTGATGTTTACATGTTCAGTAACTTGCAACATAAGAAGACCACAAAGATTTTGCTCTTATCAAGGCATACGCCATTTGACAAAAGATATGAAATATAAATTAGAACGATATAAACAACAAGACCAAGCCATTGAAATTGCACTAGTGAAGGGGTTGTCTAAATGTACTCGATATTGAACACTAGTTATCTTCGAAAAAACTTTCTCTAAGCTCTCAAACTTTCTCTGCCTTCTCTCTAAAACAGCACTCCTCACCATAACCCTAGGAACTCGCCGGAGTTCCGGCGCCGCGAAGGATCCCGGCGGGTTCTCTGGCGAGTTCCTCTTCATTTCAATTGTTTTTTTTTCGTCTCTCTGCGTCTTTAGTCTTTTGGTCCTAGTTGTGGACTTCCCCTTCCCCCCTCCCCCCTCCCCTCTTTTCGTGATATTTAAAGCTAGATCTGGGCTTCCCCTTCCCCATTACTGTCCTGGTTTCGTTTTTAGCCGTATAGGTTTGGTCTTTAGCATCCTTGCCGTCGCGTCGCCCTCCTCACAGCTCGAAGGTATGGTCGGTGTTTACTTCTCTGCGTGCGTCGTTAGAGTGTCTTAGTCGTTAGGGTTAGTTCCCCTCCCCGTCCCCCGGTAAGTGGTGTTTGAAGTTTTAGGTTGTAGGTTTTCCTTTCCCGATCCCCTGTTAGTCCTGGTAGTTGTAAGTCATAAGCTCCCCCTCCCCGTTCCCCCCCTAGTGTGAGACTTAGAGGTTAGTGTCCCCTTCCCCGTCCCCCGCTAGTGTTAATTGTTGGTTTGTCTGGCTCGCAGTGAAGTTTGTCTTGCAATTTTCTGATCGTTAAACGACGTTATTATCGGCATATTATTATGTTTTGGGATTATATCATTTGTCTTATTTATGTTCCTAGTTTAAGCTTTAGTTTAGATCTGTTCAGATCCAGTTATGAAGTTGTAAGGGTTCAAGTATTGGGTAAAATGAGAGGCAATGGCTCCATTAATCTTGTTATGATTCGATCTTCTAGATTAGAATTGTCGTGGTGGGGTCTTCGGATCCGTAGTTTGGGTGAATTATTTTATTATAGTTCATCCCAAGTTCATGTGATGACTTTCAAAGTGAAAGTCATCACACTCAAAAAATGCATCTTGTGGGAGGCCCTCCAAATCAATTTGGGGCAAGTTTCGACCTCCACCCTTTTAGAGTTTCAGTCTCGTGAGACTAAACTTTAGCTACCTTCGAAGCAGGGTCAGAAGTTACCAATGGATGTACCTTCTTTGTTACTTTATTAAGTTCGATCCCAGGAAGCCGCTTATGTTCAAGGGCCGCCTTAGGAACTGCGGCAAGCTATTTCTGAAGATTGTATGGGTGTCATCTCTCAGCAGGTTTCCGGTCATATCGTGTCTTCTTCAAGACTTTGTCCACAACTCCCCCTATCATTGTTTGTGCTAAATTTAAGTAGGTCTGGATATGTAACAAGTTATGTTTGTTTCTTAGAATATGTACGAAAAGAAGCTCGTCTAGCTTCATTTTGCTTTGTTTTATGTTCGGTTGTACTACCGCTAGGATGTACTTCCAATTTTACTTAATGCAAATTTTACCCGTTGTCAAAAAAAAAAAAAAGAACACTAGTTGAAAAGGTCTCTCAAATTGAAAGTAAGCATAAAAAATTATAAAGTCAACCTGGATTGAAGGGCATCATTGGAGACTTATAGACTCCCTTGCGATAGTAAACATCAATAAACTTGAGCCCAATTGCTTTGTATCTCATACGAAACTCACCCTATTTCGATTTTAGGCTACCAATCTAAGATATTCTTCAGGTTTTTAGCCAAGCCATTTCTTCAACAGTAACTATAGCGAGCCTTAAACAAAGATGCCTTATTCTCTTCTCATGGAAACTACTAGTTATCCACACAAAAACCTAATTTACACCAAAGTTCAGTTTTCTAGACTACAATGGAACACTAAATTGATGAGGTGAGATTAACCAAACCTAAGAGAGGTAGGCGTGACGACTGCTACGTATTGGGCATTAGCGGTCACCGGTGATTCACTCCAGCGGAAAAATGACGATTCCGTAGTGCTCGTTGGTGACTCGGTAGAGTGAATTTGTTCCAATTGTAACCAGAATGACTATTAATTCGGAAGACAACTTCGAACTTCTAAGATTGGATTGAGATTTGAGAGAAATGAGGTGAAATTGTGATGGCAAAGATAAGTAATTATGGATTTCATTATTGAGGCCTTGTTTGGTTGACAAAACAAATCATGGGAAGTGCAAATTCCTAGGAAGTAGAATTATATGAAGTTGTTTGGTTGACAAAATCATGGGAATTTGCAATTTCTAGGAAGTTCTACTTCCTCCAAAATTGAGGAAGTTACTTACCTAGGTCCCCCTAGGTAAGTAGAGCTTCCCATAGGAAGTTTTACTTCCCATTATCAACCAAACACAATTTTACACTTCCTAGGAATTTCAAATACATGGAAAAAATAACTTCCTAGGAAGTATGACTTCCCATATACAACCAAACAAGATCTGAGACTTTGGTGGTTTGAGGTTTTAGCAGTTTGCAACTATCTAATAGAAGTTTAGAAGTACCTATACTATTATCTAAAGTAAAATCCTAAATCCTACGTGTCAAGCTCACAATCACCGAGCAATTCTAGAGATTCACAAACTAAAACTCTCAATTAGAGTGTCCACGTGGCATTTCGGAATATAATAGCTAAAAATTTTATGAAAAATGCAAAGGAAATCGAAATTTAAGTTGATTGATTTTTTAAGTTAGGCAAGTAATTTCATGATATCATATGATATTTCCGGAAATCAAGGATATTCCATTTATATATTAATGTGATTGATGTTAATTATGATTACAACTACGTAATTCAAATTTTGTCATATATATCAGTTTGGACGAAAATTTTAATTGCCATATTGGTTATGTACGAAAATTTTACTAACCAACTAAATACCACTAGTAGAATAAATGCTTATTGCTGCGGTGATATTGCTGCGGTTTTACCTATACGTAGCAATATAACACGCAAAAAGAAAATAATAAATTGAAAATAAACTTATTGTTGCGGTTCCCAACCAAAACCACATCAATAGATGTTAACGGGACAATTTTTCAAATTTAATTGACTACTTTGACAAGCTATATTGCTGCGGTTTTCAAATTTAATATTTTAATGTATTGCTGCGGTTTCTATAAAAAACCGCATCAATATAAAAACCCAATATTATTTAATAGTACTTAAGATTGCATCTCTCTCATTTAACCCTAAAAAACGGGCGCCTCCCTCACCTCTCGTACTCATCTCACGCCTCTCTATCTCCTCAGTCTCACGCATCTCTCTTTCCTCTCATGCATCTCTCTGCTCTCCTCTCCTCTCCTCTCATGCATCTCTCTTTCTCCTCTCAACTTTAACCACCCAAAGTTTCACGCCTCTCGTAGAGTAATCGTCGTTCCGTTCCAGCGAAACCACATTCGTTCGTCGTCCCAGTTTTCGTCGTTCCAGTTCGTCATTCGTCGGCGGTCCAGTCCTTCGTCGGTACAGTTCGTCGTTCGTGCGGCTAATATGTTGTACAGTCCTTCGTCGGTACAGTCCTTCGTCATTCGTCGGTTCAAGTTCGTCATCCCAGTTCGTCGCTCATGACCCACGAAATCGCGAAACCGGTGACCCACGAAATTGCGAAACTACCGAGACGCGACAACAATCTCTGTCATCACGGTGGTTGCGGCTAAAATCACCGGTGCTTATCCATCTTAACGCGAAAATGAAACCACCGGCCAGATCTGTTTTTATTTTCCTTTTTTTGTTTATTTTTTTTGTTTTTAGATCTGTAAATTTTTTATTTTAGGATTTTTTTTTATTTTCAGTTGCATAATTTTTTAATATGGTGTATTTATATTATATCTTTTTGTAATTAATCATTTAGTTATAACTATTGTTTTTTATTTTTGTTTTTGATTTGGGGTTGAGTATGATTTATAGTATTATTTTTTTTTCATTTGTGATTCATTTTAGAGGACTTTTTTTATCCACTCACATTGCTTTTTATTTTTATATGTCATTTCACTTTTCAGTTTGTGTGCGAATTTGGTAAATGAGTTAGTGAATAGTTTTAATGTTTCAAATTTAATTGCAAAATGCAAAAAAAAAAATGACCTGTACTAGGACCTATTGCTGCGCTTTTTGGCAATAACCGCAGCAATATGTTAAGATATTGCTGCAGTTTCTAGTCAAAACCGCAGCAATATGTTGTACTTTTTTAATATAAACTACTTATATTGCTGCGGTTTGGCCTAAAAACCGCAGCAATATTTACCAATATTGTTGAGGTTTAAAACCGCACCAATATAATTATTACCTATTGCTGCCTCCTTAATTGCTGCGCGCCCAAAACCGCAACAATAGGCTGCTTTTTGACCGCAACAATAAGCATTTATTCTACTAGTGTACGGGAACTAATGTAAATTATCAATCAATCTTAATTATTGCATCCCTTAATGGTATTTGTCAATCAATCAATTAATTTAAATTGATACTATCCAAAATTCTTAAACAATTATTAATAAAATTAAGTTATCAATCAATTAATATTTTATGTTAATTGTCAATCAACCATGATTTTGAGTACTAATTAGCTAATTAACATAAATATGCGAAATAAACATAACATTTTTAAGTATAAATAGTGAAGTTTTCTCATCGAACATCACAACTCATTTTCGTCTATTCAATTTTCATATTGATGTCAAATTCTCCCCCCATCTCTAACTCATTATTATGTTCTCCACAAAAAAATAAGAGAAAAACATCACAACATATCATATTAATTATTCCTAGATGTTGAATCTATGGTTTTGACACTTTTTTGCGGAAGACATCTTTGTTTGCACAATGTGTCCAGTATGTTCACATATTATTTTAATAGAAGCGATGAGGTTTGAGCTTATGTTGAAGACGTTAAGACAACATACATGGTTTTCGTCCATTTTTTTATTTTTCGAACATGATGTTATATGATCTAGAATGCATTCCATCAAGAGCTTACAAGATTGATGATGAGTATTTTGAAGATATTGATTTAAATAATAATAAATGTTGTAGCGTTAACAACAAAGTATTGGTTGATTATCTATGAATTGATTAAAACGTAGTAATTAAGGTCATTATTTTTTTTTTTACTATATTTACATTCAAATAATGTAGTTGTCATTACCATTTTTATTATCTAGATCCTTTTTAATTTATAATTTTTGCGCAATATATGAGGTGTAATTAACGGTTTGATCACTCATATATTTTTTGATTGTTCCATTTTTTTACTATATTTACATTCGAATAATGTAATTGTCATTACGATTTCTTTTATCTATATCCTTTTTAATTTATTTTTTTCATATTTAGTTTTTAATGAAATCAAATAAGTACTCCCTCCGTCCCAAAATATACTTCCCATTTCTATTTTTGGAAGTAAAATTTAAAAACGTTGACCAAATATTCTTACTAATGTATACGAAAAAAACATATTCATGAGGGTCTTGTTAGATACGTCGCAATGTGTAAATTCGTAATATCAACTTTTTATATTTTTTACTAATAAGAAATAGAAGATATTGTAGCTCAAAGGTACGTCTTGGAGACTATGCAAAATGAAATGGGAACTATATTTTGGGACGGATGGAGTAATAAGATTGATTTCCAATTAATAATTTCAGATTTCCTTTGTAATTTATATATGGTAATGAAATTAATATATCAATTATGCATGATTTATGTTAATTGGAAATCAATCCCATATTGGTTAATTTTCGGATTTCTTAATGAGTCAAATATGGTAATGAAAATATTTTCTCAATCATCCTTAATTTATGTCTATGTGAATGTTAATTGCCAATAAATCATAATTCCGGATTTTGATTTACCAATTAAACTTACTATTCGAATTTCTTAAAAGAAATCGTATATATCTATAGTAATTCAGATATGGTAATGAAATTAGTATATCAATCATGAGTTATTTATGTTAATTGGAAATCAACCATAATTTCGGCCAATCAATTAGACAATTAACATAAGTATTCGAAAATAAATATATATTTTACCAAGCATTTTTTAGTATAAATAGTAAAGATTTGTGATGCATCATCACTACTCATTTTCGTATTTTCGAGTTTCACAATCATGTCAACTTCTTCCCGTAGCCCTAAAGCAATACCATGCTATCCATAAAACCTAATACAAATATATAAAGATCATGGATGATTTGCAAGAAGAAGGTTCCAACATAGGACTCCTATGTAGTTGTGATGTCCACGTGGCCATGTCCAATGCAAGGATTTGAATAACTTATGAATTAGCAGCTACATTGCATATTTTTTTCTTCAACAATAACATAAATCTAAAAATGTAAGTTGCCTTATTATTTCTTGCGTCCAAAACTCCATAATTTAAGCAAAGATGTAAATGGATACATATAAAACTATTCTGTGGGTAATTTAACTATATCTATGGATTTTTTTGTTTCATTCTTTTTTGTTTCTAATAAATGAAAACATATAAATATATTTGTGGGTAATGAATTGCACACATCTTTTCTTCTATTCCAATTGCTTTTATGTCTAAAAAATTTAAAATTTTCATCCATTCGTTTTTTATTTTTAAATTTCATTTAATGTCTGAATTTATAGTCAATCTTCTCCTTTTGGAATTTTAAGATAATATACGTTTATGTCAAAGTTGGTGTTCCTAAGTTGTCATCCTTGATTTATTTCCGTTTATTTAAATCTTAAGCATATTAGTGTAGATAAAGTCCTTCAAGTCTTCAAAACATGATTTTCGGAATATGATGTTATATGACTATACTTAATATTGTCTATTTTCAAAACTTGCAGCTACTATTTATGCAAATTTGTCACAACGCTTTTTTTTTAAAAAATAAAATTATCGTGAGGAGACGAAAATCATAATTGTACAAGATGCAAGTTATAATACGCCCATTCTAATTTTTCTCAAAACAAGACCATAACATCTAAATCACAAGTTATTAGTTTTGAAATAAAGATAGAATTGTTCTTATGGAGTTTTCACAGTATAAAAACATTGACTATAGTTAATGATATTGATGGTAATATGTAAAAAGTATTGCAAATTGCCAATTCAAAATTATTGAACTATAATTTCAGATATCAAGTCCAATTTACGAAAATCATAGTTGTACAACGTATGAGTCATAAGCCAATTTTAATTATTATTAATACAAGATCATAAAATGTAAGTTATAAGCTATTAATTTTCAAATTTCGATATAGTTGTTCCATAGAGTTATCAAGTCAAAAAGCATTGATTATAGTCAATGACATTGATGGTAATATGTATAAACTATTTTCCTTCTCTACAATGTCCATTCACTTTTATTTCAAGGTCCGGAATTTGAAATATACTCCGTGTGTGTTAAAAATATCGTATAAGATATGCCTAAATCCATTAAATTTGTTAATGATATATTACAAAAAAAATTGATGATCAAATGTGTGTATTCAAGACTCTGAATAAGCAAAGATAACAATATTGAAGAATATAGTGTGTCATTTTTTCTTTAAATAAGTAAATAATCTATGAATCCAACCATTGATTTTCTATAGCTAACAACTTATGATTTATAAAACCTATATATGGTTAATAGAAAATTAAAATTTACTTTATATGGACTTTTGTGTATATATTTGTTTCTTATATTCTTAACTTTATATTATCACTTTTATAGATCAATAGGTTAAATATTTAAACCTTGATTTTAGGAGAAATAACATAAAATGATATTAAATTTATAAAACAATAAATTCCATGTGCAATTTGAACGAGTCTAAAATTAAAAGCATGGCTAGAGTAGTGGCCAGCCAAATATAGTGCAGCAATAGTGCAAGAAGGGAAGAAAGATGATGAACAGGACTGTCAAAGGTGGGAGCGAAAGCGAATATATGGCTTAGTGTCGGTGTTTGTGCGAATTGTAATTTAATTTAAAATATAAGCAAAGCAGTAGATAGAGCAAAGGCTATTTCAATCAACTCTTTTTGAACAAAAAGGTGTGACACATGATCCGCCATAACATTAACTACATTAGGCACTGACCACAAGGGTTACAAGTTAGTTTTAAAATATTCTAAATACATGATTATAATATTTGAAATCACCATTAATATTCATTACATGATTTTAGGAGAAGCTTCTTAAAATCTTTCATTTAAAAAAAAAAATTTGCATCCCAAACCAAGGAAAACAGAGAGAATTGTCATCTTTCATTGCATTTGATTGGAGGAAATAAAGACAAAAATTTAGGGGTGATCATGAGAGAGGAAAGTGATAATGGTTTTGCAGAGTATGAGATGGAGAGAGTAAGTGTGGTTGTTGAACTTTAATTGCCAAATAATAATGTTAACACTTATAATTAGATAAAATCATAGTACTGAAAACTATTGTTCTGGTCGCAGTGTACAAATCACAATTTACAAGTGCAGATGAAAATTCCAAGTTTAATTTGTATATAATAGTAATAAAATAATGTGGATAATGGGTAGTGATTTTACACTCAAATCTATCTCTTATTATTATTTGGGTAATGGGGTAGTGCGAGTAACAGGTAATCTCAATCGTACTTAAATCACAATTGACAAGTGTATAATAGAAGTAATTCGCAATTGTATAATAGAAGTAACTCGCAAGTGTATCGTGCTCAATTAGATGTATACATTTTTTATATAATGTACAAAGGGAGATGTTGTATATATATGAAATTGCAAGTGTTAGTACATAAAAATCCATCATTTTACATAAGTAAGTGGCTTGCTTTTGGATCCGTGCAAAATGAATGGGAAATTTTTATTTTATCAATATGAAGTATTATGTGTTAAAATTTCAATTTATATGATGGTATGTGCTAAGTGTAGCCCAAATAGTATTACTAATATTAAGTTGTATGGGTTAAAAATACTAAGCCGTGACTTTCCTTATTATAACATTTTTTTTAACAAAATAAATTATGACTTGATATTTGACACCCACACTTAACATGAGTAACATATAATCTATGATTTAGCTATTTCATATAAATACTTTTCGATAAGTTTAGGATTTCAAAATATAAAAATTTCATACAAGTACTTTACGAGAAATTTCATATAAATTTAAGATTTTATAATACTTCCCTTGGAATATAAGTACTATTTGATATTTTAAGTGTTTTGTATAATTATAAAGATTGACAGATTATGTAGATAAAATAGGAGAGACATAAGGAGGTCATTTGGGTAACATTATATGTATTACATATGAACTCATAATAATTATTTTGAAGTCATGATAAAATAACTTATGAACAATCGAGTATAATTAAATTGGTACATTCTATACGATATTTTAATATATTTATCATATTTTCAGTAATAAAATGTAATAATATTTTAATATTAGGAGCAAAATTGATAATAGATTGGCCTTAATTCATGTTAGGCATTAGGAAAGAATATGACTTTCTACTTATATGATCATAAACTAAATCTAACAAAATATAATAATCTTAATTATATTATTGTACACGATATCTTGCCTATAGTACCCGAGACTTTAAATTATGTAAAATTATGTTATAATTTGTATGATGACTAAAATGTAGCATATAGTTAATAGAATATCCGAGAATCAAAATGTACTACTTACTGGGAGGTTTTAAGTCATGCAGGATGTATATACATATGAGGCATTGCTCAAGGCATGTTGCAAATATGGGAGGATGCAAAGTCATGTGGCGGCCACAAAGTAAAAATTGTTTCAGCATGTTAGTGTGCATTTCAGCATATTCTTAAAAGTGCGTATCATATTTTAGCAGAAAAAACTCTTTGAGGAATTTTTGTCATCAAAATAGAGGAATTATCATTAATAAATCAGCATACTCGCTCCATCTATGATAATACTAACCCTTATATTAAAGATAATCTAAAACATCAAAATGAAGGTTTTAAGCCAAACTACTAATATAGATGCTTCGTGAAGTCATCATATGGTAATATTCCATAAGTTCTTTTTCGAGAAAGGAAGGGGAGCATAGGAGGGAGTAGGTGCGAACCAAGCAAAGGGTGAGTCAAAACTGAGCAAGTGGGAAAGGAGATTCACGAAAAATGAAAGGATAAAATCATTTAAAAGAACGAATTAAGTGCCATATTGTCTTTTGAGCCGTTAAATAGGTTTCTTATCTTTTTTAAAAAAAATAGGTTTGTTTAAGTCATTGGATCAATTTTTGAAGACATCTCCCATGATTTGAAATATTTCTAAAATAATTTATAGTGGTAATTACTAAATTAGACGATCATAGTTTTGATTATTGTGGTCAAATTCCCTACAATATTTTTTTTTATTGCCAAACCATAATAATTCAATTATAGTTGAAATTTACAATCATACGCATGTTTTGTAATTGCTTCATATTTTGTTTAATATGTCTTTTGTATTTTTTAAAAGTAAATATAGGTTACTATGACATCATATTTTAAATAAAGTTTTTTAATACATAATTATTATTAGCATTAAATATATTATGATCTTGACTGATTATAAGGTAATTTTGTAAAATATATGTAAGTATTTTTTTTCCGTTTCGTTTTTCTTCCTATTCTGATTGTGCGTATTTTCCACGACACTTCTTTGACCTTAGATATCTTTCATTACCTCCTTAGATAAAAACAATTGAAATTTAATAGAGTATTCAATGAGAAGACTCAATCAAGATCCCACATAACCAATGTTAATAGGACATGGGTACTACTTTGGACTGTAGAATCATAAGATCAGGATCGAGATTTTAAAAAAATGTACATGACTATATTTTTCGAAATCTTTTTTTTGAAAAAAAGGTTGACAACATGTTACACCATAATATCAACTACGTTAGTCACTAAAAGCACGGGAGTGATTTTCCAACTTTTTGAACATTTTAATACATTATGACTGTAAAAAAAAATATTGAATCATGAGCAAATATCACACCACATTTTTAAGAGAAACATCTTAAAATCTAAAATTATAAAACAAAAAACATTCAATGTAATCATGAATTATGGATTTAAATTTTACAAGTGCAACTGACGGGTTGTAAGCCATAAGTCACAAGTCATACTTATTCAACTCACGTGTTGTAAGCCAATTCACCATAATCAATGCGATCAATACTAATTATTACAAAGTGAGAAGTCATAATTGTAACACTTACGGGCCATAAGTCCATTTCAAATTATTCAGAATTAATTTTACTTTTTTTACTGTAATAATATTGCATTTAATAGATTTGAAAAAAAAAACTACTTAATGAATTAAAAAACTTACATGCATCATGCACGAGGGACCCGTTTTCAGCCAGCGTTAATTTTATGTTGCCTTTTTCAGAGAGACCAACAAAAACGGTATGAAATTCCTTTCGTTTGATAAAAAACAAGGTGTGCGTACAAGTACAACAAATGTAGTTTATAAGGAAGTGTTTGGAAACATATACACTAATTTGAAATACATATGTAATTATTGTGCTTTAACCAATCTTACTTTATCTCCTTTTCTTTATTTCTGTTAAACTCTCTCAGGCTTCTGCTTTTTTTTTTTATATTGTTATTTCATGATTAGAAATGTTACATATATATAGTTATACAATTCTAAATAATTAAAGGATGATAATTGTTCTCATCACAAACCACTATTTAAATTAAACAAATGCTAATTAAAGAAAGCTAAATATAACATCCTAAATTTAAAGTTTGTTTTTCAACACACCCCTCAAACTTTAATGTTCATACCAAGTAATTCACTCAACCTTTTGAATGTTTCCAGAGATAGGGGCTTTGTAAAAATATCTGCAACTTGCTCAGTGGTATTACAATACTTGAGCTCAATTGTTCCTTGCTTCAGTTGATCTCGTAAGAAATGAAAACGAGTATCAATGTGTTTACTCCTTCCATGTTGAACTGGATTTTTAGCAAGTTTTATTGCAGACACATTGTCGACGTGTATTGTCGTAGGTTTCACTTGAACATGATTATATTTTTCTTATCCTGGGTTGTAACTCATATTTGTTTCTCTTTCATATACTCCTATAATTATTTGAGTTAGCAATTCGTAAATTGTTATAACTCCTACATGGTCTACAACTCCTTTGTTTGTTAACATCATTATTCTATTGAGTTTTAGTTTGGTACTTTCATTCAGATCTTACTTTAGAGATGATAATTTACTTTGGATCTTAATAGCCAATGGCATTGATTTGCTAAATGTTTGTATAAAAGGTGAAGTAGCACCTGATCGAGTCACTATTTTTTATTTTGGTTTGATTTTTTATATACTTTCTTTGATGCTAATTGTTAATGTCGAAAATTATTCAGCTTTCTACGTGTATTTGATACCTTTTATTGAAATAAAAAGGGAATCACAATTACTATCTCAAGGTACTGGTTTCTGCAAGCATACAATAACAACAATAAAAAAAAATTTTAGAAGAAATTAGCAAATGCTTCGGTTCTTAGGCAAAGAAGCATTTGATTTCAAGTACTCTGTTTTTTGCTAAAAACCAAAGCATTTGACTTATTTTGAGCAATGAATTCCTTGAAATGCTTCGTTGTTTTGTACAACCGGAGCATTTAACAAACTAAATGCTTCGATTGTCAATTGGAGCATATAATTAATGCCAAAGTGCTCGTATGACCTCTGTTACGGGTCAAATACAGAGCATTTGTGTTGTTTTTAACTAGCACTTTATGTTTTTTCCATTAGTGTCAATTGATTAGATATTAACAGTTCCATATTGTTCCTTACACTACTACTAGATTGGCCAAAGAAACTACCTATAAAAGACCGATTGGTTTCACTAACCTGTTTCATAAATATATGAAACCTGTTATTCTCCAAAACCGATTTCTTCAGTTTAACTATTTAACTGATTAAAGTAGTTGGTGAGAAATAGAAAACTACTTTTAAGTAAAACCGATTTCCTTATTATTTTTTAATAACTTTTTTTTTTTTTGTCAGAATACTGCTACCAGCCTACCACAGGAGATGAATATCCTTTTTTCTTTCCTTCCTTCTTTTCTGTGTGGAAACAACAGTCAATGCTTATTTAGATTATAACTAGCTTTATGACCCATGCATATCTCTTTGCAGTGCACCAATGTGATTCTTTTGGTGTTTCCATGTATCTACTGACAAGCCCAACTCCATATACAATGTCAGGCCTTGTGATAGTTAAGTACCTTAGGCTTCCAACTAGACTTTTGTACAAAGTTGGATTAATTGATTTTCCTTCTCCAACTTTCGTCATCTTTATTCCTGTTGAGACAGGAGTGCTCATGGGTTTGCATGTAGTCATTTTAAACTTTTCAAGAATCTCTTTTGCATATTTCTTTTGTGAAATAAAAATTCCATCTTCATTTTGTTGTACTTCTATCCCAAGAAAGTAATTCATCAGCCCACAGTCGGTCATTTCAAATTCTTTGAACATGACCCTTTTGAAATCTTCGAACATTCTTTCATTGTTCCCAGTGAACAATAGATCATCAACATATAAGCTTACTATGAGTATATTATCACCATTCTTCTTCACGTAGACTGCATGTTCATACGGACACTTAACAAAACCATTCTGGATTAAGTATCCATCAATACGTGTGTTCCAAGCTCGTGGAGCTTGCTTTAGACCATAAAGTGCCTTTTTCAGCCGAAGCAATTTATTTTCTTGTCCCTTGATAATAAAACCTTCAGGTTGTTCTACATAAACTTCTTCTTCAAGAACGCCATTTAAAAATGCAGATTTAACCTCAAGCTGGTATATCTTCCATTTATGATGTGCTGCAAGTGAAATTAACAATCTCACTGTATCTAATCGAGCTCGGGAGCAAATACTTCATCGTAATCAACCCCGTATTTTTGCTTGTAACCTTTTGCTACAAGTCTTGCCTTGTATCTGTCAATGCTTCCATCAGCACCTCTCTTGATCTTATATACCCATTTCACACCAATAGCCTTTTGGCCCTTTGGCAATGTAGCAAGTTCCCATGTATCATTTTTCTCTATTGAATGAATCTCCTCTTTCATAGCAGATATCCATTCTTTTTCTCCACGGCTTCTTTAAAATTGATTGGTTCATGATAGCATATAGGCAAAATAAATCTACCTCTTCAACTTCAGTTGTATTCTCATAGATGTCTCTTAAGCTTCTCATCTTAAGAGGTGTTTTTGTGATGAACTTGATCCTCCAGTTGAAGGCGATGGTGGTGATGATGACTGATTATTATTTTGTGGAGTGTTTGGTGGATTTTGTTCAGAACTCCTCTCCTTAACATCATCATACCCTTCAAACACAATTTTCTCTTTCTCTTTTTCTTGGTCATCCCATTTCCAAGATTCTCCTTCGCTGAATATTACATCCCGACTCTCAATTAACTTTCCAGTTATTGGACTATATAATTTGTAAGCCTTGGACTGTACTGTATCCAATAAAAATACATTTTTCACCACGATCATCTAACTTCTTTCTATTTGCTTCAGGTATTTGAGCATAGGCAATGCACCCAAATACTCTCAAATGTTCCACATTTGGTTTTCACCACTCCATGCTTCTTGCGGAGTCATATTCTTCACACTTTTCGTAGGACAACGATTTAAATATAAGTTGTCCAGCAACAACTTCTGCCCAGAATTGCTTGGCAATCCCCTTTCTTTCAAGATGCTTCGTGTCATGTCTAGAATTGTTCGATTCTTCTTCGGCAATTCCATTTTGTTGTGGTGTATAGGAGGCTGTGAATTGTTGTCGTATTCCACTCGCTTTGCAATAATTTTTGAATATATTTGATCGGTATTCACCCCCTCGATCTGATCTTAGGGTTTTCAACTTATACCCACTTTCAAGCTCCACCCGAGCTTTAAATTGCATAAATGTATCAAATGCAGCTGATTTCTCCTTTAACATATACACCCACAATTTCCTGCTATAATCATCTATGAAGGTAATAAAATAACGATTACCTCCAAAGATATCGGTTCCATGGTCCACAATTATCGTGTGTACCAATTCAATGGTGCTTTCGCTCTCCATGATAATCCCTTCTGAAATGGAAGTCTTGCTTGTTTTCCTGCCGTGCATATCTCACAACCTGTGAGGATCTTCAATTGTAGGCAGACCATGCACCATATTCTTCAATTGCAAGAGTTTTAGGCCATTAAAATGCAAATGACCAAAATGTTTATGCCATTTCCATGACTCATTCTCTATAACACCAAAATAACACTTTTGTATCTCGGTGTTGAGTTGCAGCGGAAACATGCGATTCTTCGCCATTTTTGATTGAGCAATAAGTCTTCCACTCTTATCTTTAAGGAGAAGACTATTACCCTCCATATGAACAATATACCCTTTTTCAAGCAGTTGCCCAATACTCAAGATATTGCTTTTCATATTCGGCACATAATAAACATTGGAAATGTATTCTTCATTTCCATTCTTTTGAAATATTCTTATTTTCCCTTTACCTTTAACTTGTAGCTTGGATGAATCTCCCAAGCTCACATTGCCTTGTACCTTCTCATCAAGGTTGATAAAATATTCTCTTTTGCCACACATGTGATTACTCGCACCAGAATCGAAAAACCACATATTTTGTTGATTACTAGCCTCTTCATGCGCTAGTAACAATGTAGGACTTTCCTCATTATTTTTGGATGATTCAGCGAAATTTAAATGATTTCCCTGATCTTTTTGTTTGCTCCAGCATTCAGATGCATAATGTCCATATTTTTGACAATTATAGCATTGAATGTCTTTTCCCTTACCACGTTCATTGAAAACTCTTCCTCCTCTGTTTAACCCTCTACCACGACCAAAACCTGTGTCATTATTTTGGTTGCGAGGTTGGTAGTTATTACCACGACCTCTACCTCCGCGTCCTCGAACATTGCCTTGTCGGTTTCCACCTCTTCGTTCATTTGATTGGAATCTTAATTCAAGTGCCTGATTGATTACAGCTGGTCCATCATTCTTCTGAATTCTTTGTTCATGCACTTGAAGTGATCCCATTAGCTCTTCTATTGATAATGTATCAATATCTTTCGATTCTTCTATCGCTGGTAATACATGATTGAATTTTTTATTGCATGATCGAAGAACTTTCTCAACAATTTTTTTATCTTCAATCTTCTCACCATTTTGTTTTTGTTGTGTCACATTCGTGAGAAGCCGAGAAAAATAATCAGAAATAGTCTCGGTATCTTTCATTTTTATTTCTTCAAATTCACCTCAGGGCTTGTAGACGGATTTTTCTAACCTCTCGACACCTTTAAATATTGTTGCAAGAGTATCCCAAGCTTCTTTGCTTGTGGAGGTATTTGATATCTTCACAAATGTTTCACGATCCAAACCTGCATAGATTAAAAATAATGCCTTTTGATCTTTTTTCTGATTTTCTTTCAATTCTTCTTTTTGTTCTTTGGTTAAAGAAGTCTTTGTTTCATCAGATGGTTTTTCGAAACCATCACTTACAACTTCCCATAAATCCTGGGAGCCAAACAAAGCTTTCATTTTTATGCACCAATCTTCATATTGGTCTTTGGCCAATTGGGGTACTTGTGGTTGGACAAAGTTGGTAGACATTTTTCAGGTATTGATACTGAAACGATCACGTGGCTCTGATACCATGACAGATCTCGGTGGGCTCAGCACAAGCCCACACAAGAGAAGAGTATGACCACATACAAGCCCAATGGGGTTCCATCCTAAAACCATATGGTGATAGGTGGAGTAACCCATTACTTATATATTAATCATATACTTTCAATTCTTCCAATGTGGGACACATGTGGATTACACTCTCAACACTCCCCCTCACATGTGTGCCACCTTTAAACTTGCAATTGGATAGGTCGCATACACCTCGTTGGCCCTACTTGGGCTTCCAACATGAGGTCAACAATCCCCTACTTGGGGCGCCCCTACTTCGGACACAATTCTGTTGGGCAACGTGCTCCAAACAGATCAAACCTTCCATCTTGCATTCAATGGGCCACATACCCTGGACCGGGATCGTCCGCTCTGATACCAAATGTAGGAGTTATAACAATTTACGAATTGCTAACTCAAATAATTATAGGAGTATATGAAAGAGAAACAAATATGAGTTACAACCCAGGATAAGAAAAATATAATTTTAGATATATGTTATAATGCAAAACTTCTCCTTATATCTCCTTTTCTTTATTTCTGTTAAACTCTCTCAGGCTTCTGCTTTTTTTTTTATATTGTTATTTCATGATTAGAAATGTTACATATATATAGTTATACAATTCTAAATAATTAAAGGATGATAATTGTTCTCATCACAAACCACTATTTAAATTAAACAAATGCTAATTAAAGAAAGCTAAATATAACATCCTAAATTTAAAGTTTGTTTTTCAACAGACCAATGCTAGTTGGGGCTGGTGTTGCATGTATATAACTATGATTGGGGTGTGCTGTTTTGAATTTCAGGTTGAGTCTCTTGTTAAGTTTTCCTTTTAACGTAACGAATTTTCAATTATTGTCCCAAAAAATGTTCCCAACATGTAAGACATAAGTCAGCTAAAACTTGCAACCATAAGTAGAAGATACACTTAAAAACTAAATTGACCTTGATCATTGGCCACAAACCATAAATGTCATATGACACTGATTGTAGGCTTTTTACAATATATACTAATTAAATTAATAAAATTTCTCAATAAATTTCATTTCTACAACTGTATGACCCATTTAAAACATGGGAGCCCTGCGCTATTTCAGAGAAAAAACAACACTCATCAAAGAAAGTCATCCAATAATGCAACTGCTTATCATAATCAAAATGAAAATGGACAAACCAGTTGTCTCATGGTAGAGAATTATGATCAACTAGCGGCGGCAATAATTGTCTTGAACATCTGTGGAGGAATGCCTTCTTTTTCTTAGATTAAGAGCTGGGGGTGAGTAGAAAGGCCACAAAGTTCCCAGCAAACAAATAAATATTTTTGCAGCAGTAGCAACATTCAATTGGAAAGGAAGAAACTTCTTCTTTGTTTTCTTGGAGTATAACGTGACTTTTGAAGAGAGAGAATAGGAGAGAGAAAATAATAAGAGAATAAACTGATTGTTTTCTTTTGCCTAACCCAAATATATAAAGTATTTAGGTCAGATTTTCTCCCTTTTCCTATCTCTTGGCCGGCCACCCTAGGGCCCTCTGGGCTCTAGGTTTCTTTTGTTGATCCAAGTTTAAGTGTGACCTTGTAGGACCGTTACATTGGGCTTCGGGTTTATTTATTTACTAATCCGAAGTTCTATAGCTTTCTCTAGCAAGACGTATAGACGACCCAATATAACGAACTTATTATCTCTATAATACGATCCAATATTATTATTAATTGCATTTAAGTCGAGAACATAAATCCTTCAATCTCCCACTTATCCGAGACGAGTGCGCAATGTTTTAATTCCTCTAATCTCTTAATGTCTTTATGTGATAGTATGATCATATTTCATATCATCCATACTAGCTTTCAAATTATTCCTTGAAATCCGAGTTCAAATTGTCAAACAAATGATCATCGAATGATCCATTTGAGCACGGCCATGCATTTTCAATTTTTCACTCTTCAAGGGGCCAAGACACCTATCCTATCTCATATAGGAGGACTTTTCCAATCTTGTAGTAACCAATACTCCCACTCAACTTTTAGCACAACCTGAATGCTGCCTTTATAGTCCCCTTTTACGGCATGACGTTTGACAGTATCAAAGCTATACTAATCATTGGGCTAAGTAATGTTCTACTCATGTCTCAGGAATCTACTAATATAATTTCGAAGTTATAAAACTTCTAAGTAGGTCAAGTTCGACTATGTATCAACTATACATGTCCATATGATTGATTAAACATCTCTATGTTTCCATAGCCCATGAAACGGCGCTATCAATCAATCTTATATGCTAATCCCTTTAATAAGTCATTTATGTCCAGTTTAATGACTTAGATTAGGAACTTTAATATTCTATGAATTCTGTTCACTTATGGTGTTTCATTCATCAAATCACATATTTGACAAAACCATAGAATTCAAGATATATTTTGGACATTTTATTTAATACCAAACCAAAATTAAATAAGACAAAATTTATTATCATAAACATAAATAGCAAAACCATGTCTTTACATTGTAATAAGTTTCTCTAAACCTAGTACAATCTAAAGCCACTCTAACATTTGCTTCAAGCCTATAGCCCTAGCGTGACACTCATGCTTGGGTTGAGGTAGCGTTTAGTTAGCGGATCAGCCACGTTCTCATCCGTATGAACTTTGCAGATTCTGACATCCTTCCTGTCAACTATCTCTCGAATGAGGTGATACTTCCTCATCACATGCTTGGACTTGTTATGTGACCTTGGCTCTTTTGCTTGCGCAATAGCACCATTGTTGTCACAAAACAACTCAATTCCTTCCAGAACACTAGGTACGATATCCAGCTCTGTCAAGAATTTCTTTATCCAAACTGCTTCCTTAGCTGCTTCAACTGCTGCTAAATATTCTGATTCTGTCGTAGAGTCTGCTACAGTGCTTTGCTTTGAGCTCTTCCAGCTCACTGCTCCTCCATTCAGACGAAAGACATACCCTGACTGAGAGCGTAGTCATTCTGTCGGTTTGGAAGCTTGCATCCGTGTAACCTTCAACAACCAACTCACTTTGTCCCCCATATACTAAGAACATGCCTTTAGTCCTCCTTAAGTACTTAAGGATGCTCTTAGCTGCAGTCCAGTGTGCTTCTCCTGGATTTGCTTGGAACCTGCTACACATGCTCAAGGCATATGCAACATCAGGTCGAGTACTTATCATGGCATACATAATAGACCCTATAGCCGAAGCATAAGGAATGCTACTCATTCGCTTTAACTCATCAGGCTCAGTCGGGCACTGACTCTTGCTAAGCGATATGCCATGTGACATGGGAACGAAACCTCTCTTCGAGTTTTCCATGTTGAACCTTGTAAGAACCTTATCAATATAAGTTTCTTGACTCAGCCCAATCATCCTTCGAGACCTATCTCTATGGATTTTAATTCCCAGTATGTACTCAGCTTCTCCAAGGTCCTTCATAGAGAAACAATCTTTAACCATTCCTTGACTGACTCAAGCATTGGTATGTCGTTTCCCATGATTAGTATGTCATCTACATACAGAACCAAGAAGACTAAGCTGCTCCCACTAAACTTCTTGTAAACACAAGACTCTTCTTCGCTTTTGATGAAACCAAATTGTTTGATTGCCTCATCAAACCGAAGATTCCAGCTCCGAGATGCCTGCTTCAATCCATAAATGGATCTCTGAAGCTTGCAAACCCTTTTAGGATTTTCTGGATCTTCAAAACCTTCAGGTTGTGTCATGTACACATCCTCATTCAAGAACCCATTCAAGAATGCGGTTTTGACATCCATCTGCCAAATTTCGTAATCGAAAAATGCAGCAATCGCTAAAAGTATCCGAATTGATTTAAGCATTGCTACTGGAGAAAAGGTCTCATCATAGTCTATACCATGAACTTGTCTGAATCCTTTTGCAACCAGTCTTGCTTTGTAGACATAGACATTTCCATCTTTGTCTGTTTTCAATTTGAACACCCACTTGCATCCAATAGGGTTAACCCCACCAGGCAAGTCAACAGTGTCCAAACTTTATTCTCAGACATGGAGTCTAACTCGGATTTCATGGCCTCAAGCCATTTCTCAGAGTCTGGGCTCGTCAAAGCTTGTTTGTAGGTAGTAGGTTCTGAATTTTCCAAAATCATAATTTCAGAATCTCAGTCATTAGGAAATCAACCAACCTTTTGTTTGGAATCCTTGGTCTACTAGACCTACGCGGGGTCTGAGCATCAAGAGAAACTTCTCTTCAACAGTTTGAAGATTTTCGCTTGATTCAACTTCGAATGGGACGGTAGGAGGTTCATGCGTTGAATACGTTATCTCCTCAACATGACTTTCGTCTTGTTGGGCCGTCTCTGACATGGTGTGAGCCACGTCCAGTTGTTGCTCATCTCGAATTTCTTCGAGTGTTATTTTACTCCCACTTGTCTTTCTAGAAACAAATTCCTTTTCAAGAAAGACACCATCACGAGCAACAAACACTTTGTTCTCTTGACGGTTATAGAAGTAATAACCCCTTGTCTCTTTTGGATATCCCACAAAGAGACATTTATCTGACTTGGGTGCGAGTTTGTCTGATAGTAACCGCTTTACATAGACCTCGCATCCCCAGATTTTAGAAAAGACAAGTTTGGAGGTTTTCCATTCCATAACTCATATGGAGTCTTTTCTACAGCCTTTGACGGGCTCCTATTTAGTGTGTGTGCAGCAGTTTCGAGAGCGTATCCCCAAAAAGAAATCGGTAGATCAGCAAGACTCATCATAGATCGAACCATATCTAGTAATGTTCGATTCCTCCTTTCAGATACACCATTTAACTGTGGTGTTCCTGGTGGAGTTAATTGTGAAAGAATTCCACAATCCTTTAGATGTTATCAAACTCTTGGCTCAAATATTCACCACCACGATCGGATCGTAGTGCTTTTATTGTCTTACCAAGTTGATTCTGTACTTCATTTTGGAACTCTTTGAATCTATCAAAAGATTCCGACTTATGTTTCATCAAGTAAATATAGCCATATCTACTCAAATCATCAGTGAAGGTGATGAAGTAATTAAACCCTCCCCTTGCCTTTGTGCTCATAGGACCACATACATCTGTATGTATGAGTCCTAAAAGATCGCTGGCCCTTTCACCTTTTCCAGTAAATGGTGATTTTGTCATCTACCATTAAGCATGATTCACATACATCAAATGATTCGAAATCAAATGATGGAATTATACCGTCCTTTTGTAACTTGTGAATGCGCTTTTGGTTTATATGACCCATTCGGCAATGCCAAATATAGGTTAGGTTAGAATCATTTGATTTCTTTTTCTTGCTATCTATGTTATAGACTTGTAATGATTTATCAAGCACATATAAACCATTTATCAAATTAGCTCTGGCATAGAACATATTATTGTAAGAAATGGAACAACATTTGTTCTTTATTTCAAAGCAAAAACCTTCAGAATCCAAAACTGAAACCGAAATTATGTTCTTAGTTATTGTAGGAACGAAATAACAATTATTTAATTCTAAAATAAGCCCAGATGGCAAGTGTAGACTATAGCTCCCGACGGCAAGTGCAGCAACTCGTGCTCCATTTCCAACGCGTAGCTCTACCTCGCCTTTTGCCAACTTCCTACTTCTTTTTAGTCCCTGCACATCATTAACAATGTGAGAACCACAACCGGTATCAAATACCCATAAAGAAGTAGAAGTCAAATTGATTTCTATAACATATATACCTGAAGTAGAAGCCCCAGACTTCTTTATTTCCTCCAAGTATATCGGGCAGTTCCTCTTCCAGTGTCCAATCTTGTGACAGTGGAAGCACTTGCTTTCCGCAGCAACCTTGGGCTTGGCGGTTGGCTTAGGTTTTTCAGCGACGTGGCAACTTGCTTGCCTTTGTCCTTCTTTCCTGCCCATTTCTTTTTGAAACCCTTTCCCTTTTGAACCAACAGAACCTCTTTCTTTGGTTCAACCTTAGGGATGTTCCTTTCAGCATTGACCAACAATCCATGCAGCTCTTGCAAAGTCTTTTCAGACTCATTCATATTGTAGGTCATTCTGAACTGATTAAAACTTTCAGGTAGTGAGTGGAGAATGATGTCAGTAGCCAACTCGAGCCTATAAGGGAACCCAAGTCTTTCCATGTTTTCGAAAAGACCCATCATTTCGAACACATGGGGGCCAACAGCTTGACCCGGCTTCAAGTGACATTCAAGGATCTCCCTGTTAGTCTCATACCGCTCAACTCGGGCCTGAGTTTTAAACATGGCCCGCAGCTCTTGCATGATCGTGTAGGCATCCTTGGTTTCGAACCTCTTTTGGAGGTTCGGCTCCATGGCTGCTACCATCAAACAAGTGATTGGTATAGACTTATCACTAGCCTGTTTTGCACGACGTTTTTCAGCGTCAGTTGATTCATCAGTTATTACAGGAAGCGGGGTATCTAAGACGTCCTCTCGACCCTCAAACCTCAGAACGAGTCTTAAGGTCCTTTCCCAATTAAGGAAATTTTCACCATTCAGTCTGTCCTTTTCCAGAAAAGGACGAATGTTGAAACCGGAGTTGTTGTTGTTGTTATTAGACATGATATCTACAGACAGAAAAATAAGGCAAAGTTCAATTTTATGTTTATAAAGCAACCTAAAACATGTAAAGGTTTCTAGGTTGACCACCTATTCAAAATTAAAGTCCCCTATGAATAAGTGTTTTACAAGATCCTATCAACATGTAACACTAAGCAGACGGAGGCCTTATCATAACGTTACATTATCAAGGTAAGTAAACTCTTTTACTAATTATAACACTTTATAACTCTTGTTTAGATGGATAAACATCGCATGTTTAACTATCTCTTGCTTCAAAATTCAAAACGCTTTTGATAATTTTGTTAAGGACAACCAAACTAAGTTGTAAAATTCGCAATTTTACCTTATATCCCAAAATTAATGATAACACCCTGCGGAGGCATGACCTATTACTATTAATTAAGGGTTGTACTTTATGTTTGAAAAAGCAAACCTTAGTATTTACGGGGCCTAAGTTTATTATGTTGTTATGAATTAGTGAACTCTAGCGCATCAACCAACATACAATAAACTTATAAGCATTTTAAAGAATAATAAAATGCGAAAATAAAATGATCTAGTATGGCCCCTAATCCTAAGAACTAAGCATCAATGGCTCCTTCTTGGACTCTTCATGGATCTCCATCCACTTTTCCATGGGCCTTCTCTTGATGGACTCTTCTTTGGATTACATAAGTATCAAAATAATTTACATAATAACTAAATTAAATAAATTACAAAAATACTTAACGATACGCAGATCGTATTTAAAATTACAAGAATACATCACGATACGCAGATCGTATTTTCTATCTTAATTTGGGCCATACTAGTCATACATAGCATAATATAATATAAAAGCCACATAATAATATCACATATTATACTTGCCAATCAATTAAAATATCAAATATTCTTAATTAAAGCAAGAAGATAAAATTTTAAGTAATACTAATCACCTAAAGATTCTATCCCTTAAAACTAGCCTAATTAATTTTAATTAGATTAAAAAATCAGATTATGGATTGAAATTTATGACCAAGTCAATAATTAACATAATTGAAATTTATCTTTCTCAATTCTGTTTTCAAAATAAAATTCCAAAGATAAAAATAAAAAAAAATTCTGCTGCCCAGATTTTTAGGCATGTTTTCCTTAAAAAAATTTTTATTTTTTTTATTTTTTTTTAAAACTTTGAAAACACACGTGAAACACAGCAGCACAAAGGCTGCTTTCACGCAAGCCTCACCGAGAAGCTTGCAGCCAAAATTCCGGCGACCGTTTCAGGCCACCCCATTCAGACGACTCCACCGGCAATTCGCCGGTTTTCGCGACCTGGGTCGACGCCGGCAGAAGGACCACCAGCGCCAGCCTACGAACCTCCTAAAACGCAGCGAACAACACTGCTTGCACGTCGAACGTGCGTCGCCTGCCGCCATGTTCTCCCTCCGACGCGTCGCCTGCCTTGCGTCTTCCTTCCCCGACATTTCGCCGGCAGACCACCGGATTCCGGAGCAGCCACTGCTCCTTATCTTTCCTCCTTCAATTTTTCTGTTTTCAAATTTTCTTTTCTTTTCTTGAAGGATAATTAAAATTACAATCTCTTGTAAATTTAATTAGGTGATCTTGATTAAATTAAACATAACTCTTTATGCTTAATACAGAAAATCAAATTTCAAAATCTCTATTTTAATTAATTTTCAATTATTCATATAATTAATCACTAATTCATACAAAACACCTTTTATATGAATTTATCTTCATACATAAACGATTTTAAGCATGAAAATTTTATTAATAATATGAATTTATTATCGAAATTTAGAGATCTAAAATCAGAATTTTATAAATTTCGAAAATTAGGGTTTAGGAGTGTTAAAAATTCGGCTATTAAATATTGAGAAAGAAAGTAATTAAAACTCTTTTTAACAAATTTCAATTAATTATTCAATCCATAATTTAATTCCTCCCCTTAATCAAATTAAAATTAATCATACATAAACTAAACTTTATGACCAAAATTCTATATGCAAGAGGCTAAAACTGATACCACTGTAGGAATATATAAGTACTATAAATCGGAATTTCATGAATCAAATTCATAAGCACTTAAATCAGGATCACATGCATATACAATTAAGGATCACATACAAGTTTAGAAATAACCTTTGTAGCGTAATTTCCACAAAGCTTGAATAACCCGGATTGAGAATCTCAGATGTGATTCCTCTACTTAGTCACCAACCCGGATCAACACTCCACCAATGCTAGTTGGAAAGGAAGAAACTTCTTCTTTGTTTCTTGGAGTATAACGTGACTTTTGAAGAGAGAGAATAGGAGAGAGAAATAATAAGAGAATAAACTGATTGTTTTCATTCTGCCTAACCCAAATATATAATAGTATTTAGGTCAGATTTCTCTCCCTTTTCCTATCTCTTGGCCGGCCACCCTAGGGCCCTCTTGGGCTCTAGGTTTCTTTTGTTGATCCAAGTTTAACGTGTGACCTTGTAGGATCCGTTACATTGGGCTTCGGGTTTATTTATTTACTAATCCGAAGTTCTATAGCTTTCTCTAGCAAGACGTATAGACGACCCAATATAACGAACTTATTATCTCTATAATACGATCCATTATATATTAGTAATTGCATTTAAGTCGAGGACATAAATCCTTCAGTTAACAAACAAAGGAGTTGTAGACCAATGCTAGTTGGGGCTGGTGTTGCATGTATATAACTATGATTGGGGTGTGCTGTTTTGAATTTCAGGTTGAGTCTCTTGTTAAGTTTTCCTTTTAACGTAACGAATTTTCAATTATTGTCCCAAAAAATGTTCCCAACATGTAAGACATAAGTCAGCTAAAACTTGCAACCATAAGTAGAAGATACACTTAAAAACTAAATTGACCTTGATCATTGGCCACAAACCATAAATGTCATATGACACTGATTGTAGGCTTTTTACAAATATATACTAATTAAATTAATAAAATTTCTCAATAAATTTCATTTCTACAACTGTATGACCCCATTTAAAACATGGGAGACCCTGCGCTATTTTCAGAGAAAAAACAACACATCATCAAAGAAAGTCATCCAATAATGCAACTGCTTATCATGCACATCAAAATGAAAATGGACAAACCAGTTGTCTCATGGTAGAGAATTATGATCAACTAGCGGCGGCAATAATTGTCTTGAACATCTGTGGAGGAATGCCTTCTTTTTCTTAGATTAAGAGCTGGGGGTGAGTAGAAAGGCCACAAAGTTCCCGGCAAACAAATAAATATTTTTGCAGCAGTAGCAACATTCAATTGCAGCCATCAAATCATGCACAAGACCAAATAACCCTAACCATAATTTCATGTTTTGGTAACTCGAGATAGATATTAAGAGGCACCTATTGCCAAGCAACCAAAATATTTAAGGGACGTCTAACCAATGGGTGCATGAAATTTTCCATCAAAACCTCTAGCATCAAGAGGCATAACTGATTCATAGTTGCTTTCTCTTTCTCTTTCTCTTTCTCTTTCTCTTGCTTCACTCAAAGCTTCTCACACTTACAAGAGTTCACTCAAACCCTTTTTCTCAAAAATACACTTTGTAAAATAAAGGAAGATTTATAAACTCGATTAATGTAAGTATGAATTCTCTTAAGGAAAAGGCACTGACACTTTAGATAACTTAAGACAAATTAACTAAGTCAGACACATTTTGCTCAAATGAATTAGGCACCTATTTATAGACAATTAAGACAAGACATGTTCTCCACTAATTAACCATTATCACATGATCTCCATGATGTTTAATTAATTAATTAAATTAAATTAATTATTCCATGTCATGTAAAGCATCCACTAATCCACTTCTTCACTTCATAAAAGAAGCAGTAACACATTACGTGGTTTTTACAAAACTTGAAGAATAATTAAACTCATTTTAATTAAATAAATACTTGGAGGCCGATAATTAACTAAGCCACTAAATCAACTAACTACATAAAACGTGTAGCAGTAGGTTTAGGCGTGCAATCTAGTTTTTAGGAAATAAATAAATTAAATCTTTTAGCTAGTTTTTAGGAAAAATATCTTTTTCAAAATATCTTTTATAAAACCGGAAAAACAGTTTTAAAATCCGAAACATTTGAAAATCGGAAATATTAAATTTTCGAAAACTAAATCTTTTAAATAAAATATAAAAGATAAAAGATAAAATATAAAAGGATAATATTTGAAAATCAGTTAAATTAAAATCATAAAATCTTTTTAAAATCTTTTCCTAACAAAATCAAACTAAATTCCTAAAATAGTGGATCTTAGTCAAAATATCCCTAAAAACTCTAACAACTATATTGGGCACAAATTTCACTTAGGCGCACAATATTAGAGTCACTTAGGAGTTCCTAAATTAGTTTTTAAGTCTTGTTCCCTAACCTTTAAGTCTTGTTCCCTAACCTTGTTCCTATAGTGCCAGGTCTGTTCCTTTCATGGGAACAGAACCAAGTTCCTTTGAGAATTCACCACGAACTTAATTAAGCTTTTACTCAACCTTAACAAGAAGATTAATAAATACCCTAATGTATTCTAATCTTCATTCCATGATTGCTGTTTTTGTTTCTGTATTCCTAATTTATCCACTAGGTCAGTCTGGTTGGTTCTTTGCGCCTAGTTTTGGTGTAGCAGCTATATTTCGATTCATTCTCTTTTTTCAAGGGTTTCATAATTGGACGCTGAACCCATTTCATATGATGGGAGTTGCCGGTGTATTGGGCGCCGCTCTGCTATGCGCTATTCATGGTGCTACGGTAGAAAATACACTATGTCTTTTGTGGTTAGGTCATTTTAAAACTCAAGGGTCAACAATTTCCCCCTTTTTGAAGATGGCAACAAAAGGCATATACTAAAAATAATACACATAAGTCATATAAAAATAATTTTAACAAAGTATGTAACCAAGTTAAATTAAGTATTATAGACTCGTTATTTTATTTTGTAAAGTAGAAATATGAGAACATAATCCATGATTTAGGTTTATGATTTAGGAGAGGGAGGTTGCTCGACTTCTTCCACCACATCATGAAGCTTAGCCATCACTTCTTGATGATTTTCGGCCAATGTATCATTTCCCTTGAGCACGATATCTTCCAACTTCAACAACCTAGAGTTCATTGCTTGAATGGATGAAGAAAGTTCACCAAGCCGACCCATGATCTCTTGTTGTCCGTCCAAGGCTTTGTCAACTTTGTGCATTACCCCTTTTACCAACCCATTTAAATCCTTAGCTTCCGTAGCAAACTCCATCATTGCTTCCGAATAACCCATAACCAAGGAGAACAAAGAATCCAATCTTCTAGCATGAGCTAGAGTATATGTAGAACCAATAGTAGGATTTTGAGAAGACGAGGGAGTATTTTGAGAAGGATTTGGTGTAGCTGTTTGTTCCTTAGGTTTGTGAACAGCAGGTTGTTCCTCTGGAATGGAAAAATCATCTGTTTTCTTAGCTTTAGGAACAGAACAGGAGGGTTTGAGGTAGAGGAGGGATAGGATCTTTGTGTGCTAGTGTAGATGGTGAGGCAGATTTATGTGGAGATGGAGGAAAAGGAGGATTGGTTTCCATGGGAACAGGAGTCGGTTCCCTAGAAGGAGGTAGGTTAGATTCATAATCTTCCCTATCAATCACCCTAACTTCATCTTCCTCAAAACTTTCATCTGCATCAAGCACATGAAAATTAAGCACTTTCATGTTTTGAACTCTTTAACTAGCTCTAGTGCTTTTGGCAACCGGTTTCACCACTTCTTCAACCACCTTCTTCCATTTCTTCTTAGCGATCTTCTTTTTCTTTTTCGATTTGCTTTTCTTTTTCATTTTTCTTTTCTTTTTCTTTTTCCACTTTTTCATTTTTCTTCTCTTCAACTTATTTTTCTTCTTCTTCGTCCACTTCATCATACACATCATCATCCTCATCATCATCAAGGTTAGCCATTCCCTTGATTACTTCTCCATTCACAACACAAACATTCAAATTATTCAAGGCACACACATTGAACATATTTCTCGTGGATACACCAATGGTTTGAGTTCCCGAAATTTTCACATTGAACTTAAGTAGGATTTCGGTTACTAAAGCTCCATAGCTAACAACAAAACCATTTTCAATATAATGACTCATATGTTGAATCATTAAAGAGGGAAAGTTTATGTTCTTATGAGAGGCTAAACAATGAATATAAATCAAGTCCAACATGCTAACTTGAGCACGTTTAGAGAGACGAGGCAATAAAGCTTTCTATAGGATGTGAAATAAAATTTTGTGGTAGGGAGAAAGAAGATTATGATCAAGAAATGTTTTTCCCTTTTAACCACAATATTTAACAATCAATTGATCAAAAGAGATATCCGAAAATGCATAGGATCCACGTTGCTTCTTGAAATAAACATCAGTTCCTCTCACGAGAACACCAAGCAATTTACCCAAAATTTTAGCATTAAAATCTATTTGGGTTCCCTTTACCAAAGTGGAACAATTTCCTTCTTCATCTATGGAAAAGTTTTCACAAAATTCATCCATTAATTTAGGAATGAAACTATTTCCATAACAATTCACAAAGAGATGCTCCCACCCTTGAAACTTGATCATATTGAGCAATAATTCCATTTTAATAAGACCCTTTTCAACATTATCTTTCAGAAAGTGATGCATAATATGGATGTGTTTGACTCTTGAATATTGCACGGGATCTTTAGAAATACTAATAGCACTAGTATTATCACAATAGATGGGAACACATTCAAAGTAAATTCCATAGTCACGTAGTTGTTGTTTTATCCATAGCATTTGGGAACAACATGCTGCTGCAACATATTCAGCCTCAGCTGTAGATAAAGCAACTGTGTTTTGCTTCTTGGTGCTCCAAGAAACTAAACTATGACTAAGGAATTGAACCATACCTGATGTACTCTTCCTATTGACCAGATCTCCTGCATAGTCAGCATCCGCAAATCCTTTTAATTCAAAGGTATCACTTCTCGAATAGAATAGCTTAAATCATCTGTTCCCTTGAGGTATCTTAGGATTCTCTTCACAGCTGTGAGATGAGATTCCTTTGGATTGGCTTGAAACCTCGCACATAACCCTACACTTAAAGCAATATTAGGACGACTTGCAGTTAGATATAGTAATGAGCCAATTATACCTCGATACTTGGTTTGATCCACACTTGTTCCTATAGAATCTTCATCCAATTTGGTTGAAATTCCCATAGGTGTATGATTTACTTTGGATGTTTCCAAACCATACTTTTTCAATAGTTCCTTTATGTACTTTTGTTGATGGATGTAGATTCCTTCTTCTGTTTGCTTGATTTGCAACCCCAAGAAGAAGTTAAGCTCACATATCATACTCATTTCAAATTCTTTACTCATGAGATCAGCAAAGTCCTTGCACAAAGATTCATTAGTGGCACCAAATATAATATCATCAACATATTTGAACAACTAATAAATGTTCCTTTAGATTTTAAAAACAAGGTTCGATCCAATTTTCCTCTTTAAACTCATTTTCAAGAAGGAACTTAGAAAGTCTTTCATACCAGCTCTTGGAGCTTGCTTTAACCCATAAAGAGCTTTGTCAAGCTTAAAACATGATAGGAAATTCTTTACTTTCAAAACCTGGAGGTTGTTCTACAAATACCTCCTCCTTAAGATAACCATTTAGAAAGGCACATTTTACATCCATTTGATACAATTTAAAACCCATGAAGGCAACAAATGCTATGAAAATTCTAATTGCTTCCAGTCTTGCAACTGGAGAAAAAGTTTCTTCATAATCAATGTCTTCCTGTTGATTGTATCCTTTTACAACTAACCTGGCCTTGTTTCTTATTATAGTTCCGAACTCATCTAATCTGTTTCTAAACACCCACTTTAAACCAATAACATTGTTATGTTTAGGTTTAGGTTCAAGGTGCCAAACTTTGTTCCTTTCAAATTCATGAAGTTTATCCTGCATAGCTAAAATCCAATCAGCATCAGTGAGTGCTTCTTCATGGTTCCTAGGTTCCAACATAGAAAGAAAAATATGAAAAGCACAAAAGTTTTTCAATTGAGATCTCGTTTGAGTTCCCTTGTTTATGTCACTGATTATGAGTTCCACAGGATGGGAACAATGAGTTTTCCAAGGCTTTGGTTGGAAATCCTGGATGGACTTGGTTTCCTTGATCATCTTCATTTCCCTGTACTTGGGAACCAGGTTCAACAATAGTGGATTCATTCACTTGTGTATCATCACCTAGTTCTTCTTCTTGTGTTCTTTTCTTCCTTTCAACAACACCATTTTGTTGAGGTGTTCTAGGGGCGGAGAAATTGTGATCTAATCCGTTGTCTCTACTAAAGTCATCAAACTTAAAATTCTCAAATTCCTTGCCATGGTCGGATCTAAGGTGTAGTAACTTATGACCACTCAAATTTTGAACTTTCTTTGCAAAGACAAGGAACTCATCATAAGTCTCGTCCTTGCTAGAAAGAAAAATAACCCAAGTAAATCTAGAGAAGTCATCTACAATTACCACACATATTTCTTTCCACTCTCTTGTATCCTCATAGGTCCACATAAATCCATATGAATTAACTCTAATGGTCTTGTGGTACTTACCACATTCTTGGACTTGAAAGAGGACCTAACATGCTTACCTTTAGCGCATGCATCACAAACATGATCTAAATGAAACTTAGTAGGGTAAACCTAAGACTAGTTCTTTAGAACGCAGTTTGTCAAGCAAAGAAAAGAGCATGACCTAGACGCTTGTGCCATAAAAATGAATCATCATCAATAACACTAAGGCATGTGAACTTGTTTTTGGGAACAAGGTTGAGATCCACAACATATGTGTTCCCTATTCTTGTTCCTTCCAAAATGAATCCTTTGTGCTATTGTTGACAATTAAACATTTTTCACTATTAAACTTCACACAGTTCCCTTTATCACAGAATTGGGAAATACTTAACAAGTTATGCTTTAATCCATCAACTAGAAAACATTATCTATGGAATGTGATGATGACTTACCAACTTTGCCCATGGCAACTATGTTACCTTTCTTGTTGTCACCAAAAGTCACACTTCCACCATTATAGGCTGAGAGTGAGAGAAATCTTGATTTATCTCCAGTCATATGCTTAGAACAACCACTGTCTAGGTACCATGTGTTGTTCCCCCTCACTCCAACCTGCAAGAAAACTAATTGTTAGAGTTAGGAACCCAATCTTTCTTGGGTTCCTTTCCTTCAGGAACAATAGATTTCTTTTTCCAAATTACTCTACTTGTTTCCAAGTTCTCATTAATGCGACCAAGTCTTTTAGGACAAGAGTTCCTAAATGACCAGTGTTCCCACAAAACATACAAACTTTACCACTTGGTAAATCAACTCTCTTTTTAGGTTTTTCAAATTTCTTTTTGTGATTAAAACCAAGACCTTCAGTTCGTTTTGTTTGAGGGTTCTTAATCCAGTTTGGAATAGGTAGCATTTTCTTTTCATTTCTCATTTGGTGCAGTTCCCCTACAAGTTCATTATTTTCAATTTCCAAAAATGAAACATGATTTTTCAATTCGTTTATTTCAGATTTGAAACTTTGCAAGGGAACTGACTTAATGTCAAATGAACTTACTTCAGGAACAAACTCTTTTATTGTGATAACTCAAGACTTAACAAGTAGTTCTCATTTTTAAGATTTTCGAAATCTCTCTTTTAATTTAAGATTTTTGTCAAACAATCGAAAAATCTTTTCTCAATATCAATTCGAACACTTTTAAGCCAAGAGGTATGTTCCTTTGCAACATTAAAGCATGTTGACATTGTTTTAGTTTAATGGTCTCATCTTTGCAATCATTTACAGCGTCAACAATAAACTCAAATAATTTTTCTTTACTTAAAGAATTAAGACGAGTTTTGATGGTGTCTAGACTTGCCTCAAGAGATTCAATCTCTTCATCAGATTCGGAATTGTCAAGAGCCATAAGACAGAAGTTTGCAGTCTCCTCATTTGGTTGAGGATCATCTTCTTCTTCGGAGTCAGAGTCTCCCCATGCAGCAACCATAGCTTTCTTCATGTCAGATCGAGTATAGGAGTTTTTGTATTCCTTGTTCCTATCTCTGCTTCGTTCCCTTCCTTTGCCTTTTTCTTGTTCCCATTGGGGACAATCCTTGATGAAGTGCTCAGAACTGCCACACTTATGACAAACAAGTTTGTTAGAATATTTCTTATTCTTACCTTTGTAATCTCCATTCTTCATGTTCCTAAACATTCTTTTGAATTTTCGGACCATGAGAGCGATTTTCTTCATCAGTTTCTGAGTCTTCATTTCATCAGCTTTTAAGGCAATCGATTTTTGCTTGACATATTCTCCATTCTCATTGTCCAATTGCAACTCATGAGTCATAAGGAACCAGCAAGTTGTTCCAAATTGAACTTAGTAAAGTCCTTAGTTTCCTGTAAAGCAGTTACCTTAGCCATCCATCGATCCCTAGGAAGGCTCCTTAGGACCTTTCGTACCTGTTCCTCAGATGTAATCACTTTACCAAGAGATGTTAGCTCATTAATAATATTAGTAAAGCGTGTAAACATGCTTGGATAGACTCTTTTGATTTCATTTGAAAAAGTTCATATTGGTTCATCAAAAGATCTATTTTTGATCTCTTAACTTCACTTGTACCTTCATGAGTGACTTCAAGAAGATCCCAAATTTCTTTTGCGTTTTCACATCCCATGACACGATTGTGTTCATGAGGTTGAAGACCACAATGAAGCAGTTTTATAGCAAGAGCATTAATTTCCATCTTTTCGAAATCAGCTTTCACTAGTACAGAAAAGGCAATTTGCGTCGGATGTGAGGCGCCTATTTGCGTCGGACCCTGGTACGACGCCAAAGCCCTCGACGCAAATGACTAAGAAACGATCTGCATCGTTTTGACATACGACGCAAATTAAGTAGTTATTTGCATCGCACGTTATATACGGTGCGACGCAGATGAGTCTGCCCAGCCAACATAGGGCTGTAATGTGCGTCGCACATCTCCTAGGGTGTGACGCAGATGAGTGATTTGCGTCGCACCTTGGGATACGTGCGACGCAAATTGGTATTTTTTTCTTAAAAAAATTTTTTTTTTGAGAGGGAAAAGAAAATTAATTACTGAAACGTTCATGACTGGAAAATCAATGAAGGATACGTTCTGTTGGAAACGCAATAATAAACAGATAAAACGATATAAAAAAAAGAATACAACTCCACAACAATAAAATAAATTACAGAAAAAGAATACATAAATTACAGAAAATCAATTAAATAAAATTACAGAAATACAACTCCACAACAAAAATCGATATACAAAATATGGGAGTACTAACTGATTTGCATTAATCTGAATCGAACAACGAAATACGAAATACAATCGAAACAATGTGAATCGAAACAACAAGAAGTACAAGTCTGTGTTCTATACTAGTGCGCGTTGCTCTGTTTCATGAACCACCAAACCACATTATGTTCCTGGCTGCTGCCGCTCTGTTTCGTGAACCACCAAGCACATGCTGCTTGTGTTTTTTAAACGGAAAAAAATGAAAAAAAAACAAAAGGTCATCAGTAGTTGGAAAAAAACGTATTTTTAGATCTGAAAATTAAAATCGAAAATCAAATCTAAAAAATGAAAAAAAATGGCGATTTCGAGTAGTTGGAATCGAGTTGTTTAATGGCGATTGTGTAGTCGCCGAAAATCGAGATTTCGAGTGTAGTTGAAAAATCAAGTAGTTGAAAAAAATGAATCAGATCGAAAAATGAAAAAAAAACGAACCTGAAAATCAGATTTCTTCGCTGCTCTTCTTCGAGTGTCTCCTTTCGTTCGGTCGTTCGAATGGCCGGAAAACGAACTGAGAAAACTTGAAAAATCTGACGAATCAGTTGAAGAACTTGCAGATTTTTCGGCGAAGAAAAACAAATGTGGGATGATAAAATGAAAAATAAAATGAGAAGGAGAGAGAAGTTTAAGGAAGGAGAGAAGTTACTGAAAATGAACTAATGAGGAAGGAAAAAGAGAAGGAGAGAGAGAGAAAAGAAGAGTGACGGCTGATATGAGGAAATAATGAAGTAGGGTTTGTAAATAAAAAGGAGTGTACATACCATCCGCGTGTCTATATTATTGGGCCCAATTATCCGCGTCGCACTCTACATACCATCCGACGCACATTGCAGATAGGTCTCATTTATTTTCAAGTGATGTGCGTCGTACTTCATGATGGTGCGACGCATATGGTCCGTATGTGTCGTAGGTAGGAAGGATGCGACGCACATCACTCATACCTGGTGCTTGTGTGTTGTCTTTTGCGTGTACCCCAGTGAGCATGCGACGCAAATTTTGTTTTTGCGTCGTTTCCGTTTTAGTGCGACGCACATAGGGGGACGCAAATCGCCCTTTTTCTACTAGTGTTTGTCAAAATCAGATATAGATTTAGGAATTACCTCATTCTTGTCATTAGTGGTAGTGACTTCAAAATCACCTACCTCTATGACTCTCCATACCTGGTAATTGTCGGCTTTGATAAAGATCTCCATTATGTTCTTCCAGTAATTGTAAAACTTACCATTGAACATAGGTGGCCTCTGCGTAGAGTACCCTTCTTCCAGCTTCTCTCTAGTATTCATATTTTTCAAGATCTTGAACTCAACAGGGTTGCCTGATTATTAGAGTTCCTTCTCTGATACCAATTGTTGTATAATATGAGCATTATAAGAGGGGGGTGAATTATAGTGAGAGAATAAGCTATACTTTTTGCGGAATTAAAAGTAAACTTGGGAACAAACAATGGGAACACGAGAGATTTAGCGAGGAAAAACATCCTAGGCCTAGTAGGAAGAAACAACCTCGACCATAATGGAATTTAAACAACATTCCACTATAATAGGCCAAAAGAACTCTTATTACAACCTATTACTTTTCTCTCGATTCTCAACTTAAGTCACTCAACTCAAGTTCCCAACGACAGTTCTCACAACTGACGTTTCTCTGAAACTTCACTCGAAGTTCCTTTCTCTTTCTCTTTCTCTGCTTCACTCAAAGCTTCTCACACTTACAAGAGTTCACTCAAACCCTTTTTCTCAAAAATACACTTTGTAAAATAATGGAAGAGTTATAAACTCGATTAATGTAAGTATGAATTCTCTTAAGGAAAAGGCACTGACACTTTAGATAAGTTTAAGACAAATTAACTAAGTCACACACATGTTGCTCAAATTAATTAGGCGCCTATTTATAGACAATTAAGAAAAGACATGTTCTCCACTAATTAACCATTATCACATGATCTCCATGATGTTTAATTAATTAATTAAATTAATTATTCCATGTCATGTAAAGCATCCACTAATCCACTTCTTCACTTCATAAAAGAAGCAGTAACACATTACGTGGTTTTTACAAAACTTGAAGAATAATTAAACTCATTTTAATTAAATAAATACTTGGAGGATAATTAAATAAGCCACTAAATCCACTAACTACATAAAACGTGTAGCAGTAGGTTTAGGCGTGCAATCTAGTTTTTAGGAAATAAATAAATTAAATCTTTTAGCTAGTTTTTAGGAAAAATATCTTTTTCAAAATATCTTTTATAAAACCGGAAAAACAGTTTTAAAATCCGAAACATTTGAAAACCGGAAATATTAAATTTTCGAAAACTAAATCTTTTAAATAAAATATAAAAGATAAAATATAAAAGGATAATATTTGAAAATCAGTTAAATTAAAATCAGAAAATCTTTTTAAAATCTTTTCCTAACAAACTCAAACTAAATTCCTAAAATAGTGGATCTTAGTAAAAATATCCCTAAAAACACTAACAACTATATTGGGCACAGATTTCACTTAGGCGCACAATATTATAGTCACTTAGGAGTTCCTAAATTAGTTTTTAAGTCTTGTTCCCTAACCTTTAAGTCTTACTCCCTAACCTTTTTCCTATAGTGCCAGGTCTGTTCCTTTCATGGGAACAGAACCAAGTTCCTTTGAGAATTCACCACGAACTTAATTAAGCTTTTACTCAACCTTAACAAGAAGATTAATAAATACCCTAATGTATTCTAATCTTCATTCCATGCTTGATTTTTCAGCTCTCGAACATCTTTACTTCGATCTTGATTAATTCTCCCCTTTAATCTTCAATCAAGTATTCTCTTAGCTCGAGCATGAATTACCTTGCAACAAGATAAATAAAATATACTATGTCTTTTGTGGTTAGGTCATCTTGAAAACTCAAGGGTCAACATTCGGTAACATTACTGCTCATAATTAACCACCGAATGTTGCAGACACATAACTTAGTTCTCTAAGGTGAAATTTTCTTACCCTTTTCTTAATTGCCAAATGCTAGTAGCCTTCCAACTGATATCTCAAAGATGAACGAAATATGGATTCATTAAGTACCTGTTTTCCAAGCTGTAAATATACTACTTCAGTAATTCATGATATAAACTATAGGCAATCTCTTCAAGAAACCTAGAGTTCCGAAGCAAAAACTCCAGAAATCGAAACAGGGGCTTCATTGATCTGCAACATTCTCAGTAACTGTTCGACCATGTATGTATTGTTTATTATATTTTGGGCCTTGTTTATGCTAAAATTTATCACTAACGATGAAATTGAACCGAAAGATTTGCTGCTTGTCCTTTTGCGTGTTCGGCCTGCAATAAGGGATTAAAAGGATCTGCCATAGGAGGGGGAGAGAGACGAAATCGGTCAGTAATAAAGGTAGAAATATTTCTCAAGTGACGAGGCTCATCATGCAAATTAACATCTACAAAAGTATCTGATTGATGCTCAGTATAAATAAAACCATAGTCCCGCAAATGAGCAAGCTCCGCATTCTGTTCGATCCAATTACTCGGGCCCGCTTCATCAGGCTCGGGTGGAAGCATATCCCGTCCGTAGGCAAGTAACCCTCTAAGAGTAGTGGCTGGCGGCTGGATGAGACTTGGCGATGGCGGGGAGAAAGCGGTCCTGTTATTGAAATTTTGAGCACCTGAAATACAATACAGGTTAGTAAAACGCAGGTGGCCTTGGCCCCCACCATGATAGGGTGAAGTGGCCATTGCATCCTCAGAGCCATGTGCAAGTTCACTAAGAGGCTGATGATGAACAAAACCCGGCGGACCAGGAGCATTAAACCTGCTTCCCCCTTCATGTTGCCTTGCTGATGAAGGAGAGAAAGATGTGTGAAGATCATCTAAATTTGTTGTTGGTGGAAAATTCAAGTTTAACTCCGTGTTTATTTCTGGGGTTTGAGTAGCATGTTGATCGAAGAAACCGATCGGGTCTAGGCCTAGCCCAGATCGGGTCCCAGGCCGTGGGCTTACTGTAGACCTGCGGTTATGGTAAGGAGGGTTATCGTGGTGGAGTGGGAAGTTTTGGGCAGATCCCTGGTATAAGTCATCGGATACAAGTTGAACATTTGCCTCCCGATAGAAATCCGGCGAGGCATCATAGAACTCATCTGAAGAAGTATCCGATAGAGTTTGGCTTGGTAAATATAAATGAGGAAAAAGGTAAGGATCTTGACTTGGTGGGTCCATGTGTGGTCTGATTTGTAGGAGGTTTATTCGAGGGTTACGGTGGATAAACCGATCTATGAGGCCCCGGATTTGGTTGGTGTATAAGGGGACATCCTCTTGAGTTTGTAGCACTGTCATACCATGTTCTTCAAGGTCACGCATTCGCGCCCTAAGCATAGTTTGGGCTTCATATGCCGACCGAGGGCATCGGCTGGTATTGTGACCTACGCATCCGCACTCCTTGCAAAATTTATACACCCCTTCATAGCGAAAATAAACCGACACCACTCTTCCAGTTCCAAGAGGTAAGAAACATCCAGGAATTAATGGTTTTGTAAGGTCAATGACTAACCTGGCGCGGAGATAGGGTTGTTGAGGAAGGCCTGGCCCCTCACTATCGATCGCATCTACGGGTCCAACATGACTAAGCAAACGTACTATCCATTCCGAGTTGAGATAAGCCGAGGGCAACTCTTGAATGCGAACCCAAACCCGAGCCATGTTGAAATTAACACTTGAGGGTATTTGATAGGCAGAGGTAGGTCGGAAGGTGAGGATCTTACCATCTATAACAGATGTATTGAGTGCTAATATCGCGTCCCTCTCCAGAAGATTTGTGCACTCGAGGATGAAGTAGGGCCCAGTACGGTGAACCTGAATTGGTTCTCTTGTCTCCCAGTGGTTGTTGATAATATTACTAATGAAACTCGTGTTTGGAGGAGAATGGTCAAAAAACATCCCTACTACAGCATGGGACCATCGAATATTCGTGAGCATATTTGTCGGAGGGTGATGAATGAGTATCCCCATTCGATGGGAAATTAAAGGCTGTGGAACAGGTTGGAAGGATCTGTGGTGGGGGCGAGTGTTTTGGGAGCGGTTGGTATTCATTTTGTTTTGATCTTGTAGGTAATTTGAGGACTAGGTTAATTAAGGAAGAGTAAAAACATGGAATTTATAGATGAAACACCCAGAAGGAAAAACCGCTGAAGAACTTACTGCATGAGCAATAAGATTCAGGGTGACAGGTGTTTGAGAAGAGAATTGTGCATGAGGGCCATCTGTCGAAGTTGCAGACTTTTTGCCGATAAACTTCTGCTAGGTAGAAGAAGAAGGCGGCGGGTAATGATTTCGTTTGGTGTGATTTTCAAAAAGCAGAGATTTCCTAACTAGAAAGTTTTCTAATCCCTAGGTTTCCTCGAGAGCGTCTCTCTCTTAGTTTCTCTCTCTAAAAGAGTTTTTGGGACGTGTCAACCAGATAGTGTTAAAGTCAATGCGACGAAGGAATGCAAAGGGGAGTCAAAGGGGATGAACACAAAAAAATGGTGACGCGGAAAATCCCAATGAAGATGGGTAAAAAACCGCGGGTGGTTAGAGATCCACCAAACTAATAACGTTCACTATCTTTCTTTGTGACTGAGTGTCGTTTACAAGAATGCCAAGTTCACCTTAGTGTATTTCTCACAATGTTGCGTAAAATACATGAAAATGACCTCTCTCTCTCTCTTTTATATGCCTTCTCTTTTCTTTGGCTCTTTCCCAACGAATACAACAATAAATCTACTCATTATTACATTGATTTCATTGCTTAAATCACGACGATCTCCTTCACATATGCGCCAACGTCTTGACTCACGCTCCTCAACGGCTGAATTTATGGCTTGTTAAACTCTTCCCTTATTTAGCTAGACCGTTACTCATTTAATGTTCCAGCTTCAAATTCCACGTTGCCTGCTACGTCTTCGGGTCTGATTTTTCTTCGTCACTGTGCCATACGTTGTCATGTCATCGTGTCATTGCGTCCTTGCGTCAATGTCAACTGTAAAAAATTCAGCCATAACAGTTTGCCCCAATTGTTAAATCGGGTGGCAACGCAAAGCCCATGAGACAATTGTAAAAAATTCCTTTAAATTAACAAAGAAGTTCTGTCTAAATCGTTAGGAGATCAAAAAATCATAAGCTAAATCTTTGCACTTGTCAGTTTTTAGAAAAAATTCTGAAGGGAACATAAGGAAGGAAAGGAAATCCTCTCGAGTGGTTTATCTTTGGCAGTTCAAGAGTCGCCAACTGCAAAAAGGTAGTTTTTTGTTTAAAATGTCGTTTTAATTATAACCGTTGGTCCCATTGTGATGATTACTTTTAGTTGGCATAAATAACTAAGGCGGTTTTTAAACAACTCAATCCCACTTCCAATTTCATGAAACTTTCTCTCTCTTTAAGTAAGGCAACTTCCTTAACTCTCTTTATTCTCTCCGCCGGAAAATCGATCGCTGACACTAGGTAATTTCGCACTTTCTCGCTCATTTTTTCCTTTGATTCGCTCTATCTTTTCTTCTTCTACCGTTCTCTTGGCTCCGAGTAGACGTAGTATTAGGACTTTGGTGAAAAATCAAGAAAAGTCGAAAGGAAAGGAGAAAGATGTAGAATTAAGGGTAGAGAATGAGGACGAATTGTCAACGATGTCACAAGAAGACCTTTTAAGGTTTTTAGACTTAGGAAATTTGCCTGAGAGTACTGTCATTAGGAATGCCGAACCTGACGAACCCCCAGAATCGTGTCCCCAAAAATGGGTAGTGCTTTACGAATACACTTTCAAAATAGGTCTTAGGCTTCCTTTCACCCCCTGGCAAGGGACTTGATGCAGATTTACCAGATCAGTCCTTGGCAAATCATGCCCCAAGTCTGGAGGATTCTTAGCGTCATCAACAGGGTGACAACGTCTTGGGAAGAGGCCTTCACCCTTCACGACCTACTGTTGCACTATGAAATTAGGGTTAAAGCAAAAAATAGGATAGCTCTACATGCAAAAGCGAGGTTAGAACCTCTGGTCGGGGGAATTCAGTCAAACGACAGGGGTTGGAAGAACAGGTTTATTTTTGTGAAGAGGTCGTCGTAGGGGAAGCGGGGCGTCTCTGGTCGGTGGCTGAAATACCGAATGTGTGTTAATTTCCAGTTTTTCTAAGTTCGCGACGTGTCGTTAACACCATTCTTACATCGTTTCTTCTACAGGTCTTAATCCAAAACTATTGTAGCATCGCGACGAGTCTCAGAGTCTCTGTGACAAGTTTCTGAAGGTGTCAGAGGACGACAAGCAGTTTAGAAGGGTTCTCTTTGCTTCTGAAGATAGTTGCTCATCTATGGCATCTGGTTAGTCCATCTGTCTTTTTTTCTAAGTAGGATTCTCTAAGGAAGGTCCTTGTTTACTAACTCGCTCTGGTATTCTTGGACAGGTTCATCACAATCGCGTCGTAGGGGGAGTTTGGACGGTCAAGCGCTCGCTGAGATGCTGCGCAAACATAAGAGGGAATCTTCTGCTGACGCAACGTCCCAATCGTCAGCGTCAGCAAAGAAGGACACGGCGATCGTCGTCCATTTGGACGATGAACAGGACGTCGCGTCCAAGACGCGCAAAACTGATTTCCTGGCCCCTCCAGATAAGAGTGGGCCTTCCTACTCTGTGACCGTCCCAAGTGACTTCATGTCGTTGGAACGGTCCATATGGCCTGAAGCGGACAGGTTCCTCTTTCCCAGCGCGATGGAAAGGATCAAGGAACATACACTTCCTCGCATGATGTCGGATGGGATGGAACTCCTATTTCAGGTATAAACTTCCGACTCCCCTTTTCAGACATTATACCCTCTTATGACAATAGCTTGCGACTTTCTAAATGACGCGTATCATATATATTTTTTTTTGTGCAGTCTTCTCAACATCTCCTGATGGCTAAGAGGGAGATCTCCTCTCTGCTGAAAGGTCATCTGACCATGAAGCAGAGAATGGAGGAGGCTGAGTTGGACGCAATCCAAAGCGACGAGGTGGAGTCCTGCAAGAAGGCCATGGAGGACATAGAAGTCTTTGCAGAAAAATGGGGAGGAGCTGGAAGAGATAAGGCTGAGGGCGACTAGGTTGCAGGAGTCTTCTCGTCATGAGATCTCGACGCTCCAAGCGAGCGTCGATGCACAGAAGAACGAGCTGGACATGCTCGAGGCTGAGGTGACGACTAGGGTCAGGGCGAAGCTGATGTACCAGTTCCTGATGAAGAAGACAGCATCATGGACGCCGCAAAAGGACATCGACCTATACATCCAATTCATGGGTCAATGAAAGATCTTATGGATGAGGAGACTTAGCTGCGACGGCGGATTCCAAATCAAAGGTTGATGAAAACGCCCCGTCTTGTGCTGGGTTCATAGCGTCAGATGTGCCTCCTGACCCTGAGACTGAGAAGGAAGCCCCAGCCACTGTCTTGCCAGCTGAAACGTCAGAGGAGAAGGAAGCTGAGAAGGTCTCTGACGTTTAATCTCCTAGTCCCTTATGTCATGCCTCTTATCTTTAAACTTTTTAATCAAAATGTGTTTTAAGTCACTCAAGGGAGTGACTCTTTGTATTATACTTTTGGGTCACCTAAGGAGGTGACCATAACTTCAAATTACTAACGTCGTACTTTTTGGGTCGCCTATGGGGGTGACCATTTACTTCGTTGCTTTTGAATTTTTTATCATAGATAATCTTATGTCTCTGCTGTGTGTCACATGCATGTGTCCTGGTCGTTATTCTGACGTTTCTAAAGGATTAACCAGGCGTTCTATAGGCCAACTTTGGTCGCTCGGACGTATCGTTCAGACTTAATAAGAGTCATAATTAGTCATACGGACGTATCGTTTGGAGTCAATAAAAGTCATAATTAGTCATACGGACGTATCGTTTGGACTCAATAAAAGTCGTCATTGGTCGTTGAGAGGTTCCGTTTGGATTAAACGACTTTCTAGAATACGCATAGGAAATACATAAAACTTACATGTGTCCGTCAGGGGATGGCTGAAATGTCACCAATAGCTATGATTTTAAAATGACTGTGCCCCTGTCGTTGCGTCGGCTGAGGCAATGGTGGAAATCATCGGGACGTTCATGAGTTGAATGGTGACAACTTGCCACTTCGCTAATTACCTAGCGACCCAATTATAACATTACCAACCAATCCACTTCTCTATGTATATATGTTGTTTTTTTTTTTACTGAAAATGAAAACAAAGCTTGCCACTTGGCTTTTAAAAGTAGTATCGTTTGAGGTGCGTGGCATTCCAGCTGCGAGGTACGGAGCTTCCGTCATGTCGAACCAATTGGTAGGCTCCATGTCCTACTACTTTACTGATTTGGTATGGCCCTTCCCACTTATGGCCTAGTTTGCCAGCGTTAGCCTCTTGTGTGTTTTGGAACACTTTCCTTAGGACCCAATCTCCGTTGACGAAGAAATTGGCTTGGACGTTTTTGTTGAATCTCCTCGCTACTATTTGCTGCTGTGCTACCATGCGCACCAGCGCTGCGTCGCGCAATTCCTCAATGGTATCTAGATCGTTAATCAACTTGTCACGGTTCCGTCGCTCCGTCGCTAGGCTGTATCTCGCAGTCGGGACGCTCACCTCTGTTGGCAGGACAGCCTCGCAACCATAGACTAATGAAAACGGAGTTTGTCCGGTGGCGGTGCGTGGTGTCGTGCGATTAGCCCATAGGATGGAAGGCAACGCCTCCGCCCATTTACCTTTCTTGGCAGTGAGCCGCTTCTTCAAAGAGTCAATGATCGCTTTGTTGCTGGATTCGGCCTGTCCATTGGATTGCGGGTATCTTGGCGTTGACGTTAGCAACACTATGCCCCACTCATCGCAGAAGCGTCTTGCTTCGTTGCTAATGAATTGCGACCCGTTGTCGCATACTATCTCGGACGGGATGCCAAATCTGCAAATGATGTTATTGTATATAAAGGAGATCACTTCCTTATCACGACACTGCTGAAAAGATCCTGCCTCAATCCACTTAGAAAAATAGTCAGTTAGTGCCAACATAAAGACCTTCTGTCCTGGGGCTGGAGGTAACTTACCAACTATGTCCATGTCCCACTTCATGAAAGGCCAATGTGTTAGAGTAGGATACAAAGGTTCACAAGGTTTGTGCGTCATACCTGCATGTCGTTGACAACTATCACATTTGGCGACATACCTTATTGCGTCCTTCCTCATTGTCGGCCAATAATAGCCCATGCGCAATACTCTATTAGACAAGCTGTGCCCTCCTGAATGATTCCCACAGGTGCCATCATGCATGTCCTTCAGGACTTGCCCCCACTGCTCCTTTTCCAAACAACGTAGGTAGGGACCTGCGGCGGACCGTTTGAAGAGTACTCCCTGAATGAGGACGTATTGCGATGCCTTGAATCGCATTCTGCGTGCTTCCGCCTTATCTGCTAGGAGTACATCATTAGCAAGGAAATCATAAAATGGTTTTGTCCAACTAACACTTACCTCGTCATCGTCGGGGTCGCTTCCTGATCCGGGACCATCTATATTATTGACGACCCCACGGCTGTCTCGAAGCTGGTCCGTCGCGGTTGCGACAGCGTCTCCAATATTCCTAGCGATAGCAGGGTTTGTCAAGAGAACAATAGGGACGGACGTAAACGAAACGTCCCTTAAGGAAGATCCGAGGTTGGCCAATGCATCCGCTTGTGTATTTTGATCCCCAGGTATCTGCAAAATATCAAACGAATTAAATACTTTACTTTTACTCTGAGCTATTTCCAAATACATGGCCATTTTAGAGTCTTTTGCTGCGAATTCGCCTTTGACTTGGCTGACTATCAGCAGTGAATCGCTGAAGACTTTCAATGCTTTCGCTGCCATGTCTTCTGCTAACGTCATTCCGGCTATGAGCGCCTCGTACACGACTTCGTTATTCGTCGCTCTAAATTCACAGCAAATGGTTCGTCTATCTTGCCCCCCTGTGGTGACTTTAGCACAATGCCTAGACCTGCGCCACGAAAATTAGAAGATCCATCAACGAACAACATCCAATAGTCGTCGTTTACTTGGTTAATCCTTGCGACTTCGTCGTCTGCGAGCTTTTTTAGCTCTGGGCTAAAGTCCGCCACAAAATCTGCCAAAGCTTGTGATTTGACAGCAGTCCTTGGATGAAACTGGATGTCGTACGTGCTGAGTGCTATTGCCCACTTGCTCATGTGACTTGTCAATTCCGGATGTTGCAAAACAGACTTGATAGGATAATTAGTCATTACGACTATAGTATGCGTTTCGAAATAATGCCTAAGCTTCATAACAGCTACGACTATAGCTAAAATGAGTTTTTCTAATGAAGAATACCTGGTCTCCACGTCTAGCAGAGACTTACTGACATAGTAAATTGGTAGCTGCTGGCTCTCCGCCTCCCGCGTCAGGACAGCGGTGACGGACACGTTACTTACCGCGAGATAGAGCTGCAACGTTTCCCCGATGTTTGGCTTTGACAGCAATGGCGGCGTCGCCAAATAGCTTTTCAGCTTTTGCAACGCGTCTTCATGTTGTTGCGTCCATTCAAAGCCCTTGTTCTTTCTCAGGACGTCATAAAATAGATGACACTTCTCAGATGACCAGGATATGAAACGATTTAGCGCGGCCACGCGACCGGTCAACTTTTGTACTTGCTTGACGCTTCGCGGGGACTGAATGTTGATGATGGCTTTTATTTGATCTTGGCTGGCCTCAATTCCTCGCTGCGTCACGACGTACCCTAGAAATTTTCCTGCGGACACTCCAAAGGTGCATTTAGTAGGATTTAATTTCATGCCATACCTTCGTAATACGTCGAAAGCCTCCGACAGGTGTTGAATGTGATCGCCTGCTTGCTTGGATTTGACGAGCATATCATCGATGTACACTTCCATGTGTCACCCAGTTGATCTTTAAACATTTGATTAACTAGTCGCTGATACGTGGCACCTGCATTTTTCAAACCAAAAGGCATAACCTTGTAACAATATATACCTTTATCAGTGACAAACGCGGTCTTTTCCTGGTCGTCCGGATGCATCAATATTTGGTTGTACCCGGAATACGCGTCCATGAACGTTAAAAGCTCGTGACCGGCCGTCGCGTCGATCATTGCATCTATATGAGGAAGAGGAAATGGATCCTTAGGACATGCTTTGTTTAGGTCTGTGAAGTCAATGCAGACTCTCCACTTTCCGTTCTTTTTGCTGACCACCACGACATTAGCTAACCAATATGGGTATTTTACTTCTCGGATCTTTCCGGTGTTGATCAATTTCTGGACCTCATCATTGATGACCTGGTTCCTTTCAGGAGCGAACTTGCGTCTTTTCTGCTTCACAGATTTGTGAGCGGGATCGACGTTAGCTTATGCGTGATAACGTCAGGATGATACCTGTCATATCTCATGGGACCAAGCAAAACAACTTGGTTAGCTTTCAAGAAATCGATTAACTGACCTCGTATCTCTTGTGACAATGTCGCTCCGATTCGAACGACGCGATCGGGGATGGATGGATTGATCATTACTTCATCCACGTCCTGCTCGCTGGGCGCGTCGGGTGCTGACCCATCCTTTAATTGCTAGATAGCAGCTTTTGGGGGCTTGAGCGACGAACTATAGCATTCCCTTGCAGACTTCTGCTCGCCCTTTATTTCTTGGACACCCCATTTGGTAGGAAACTTCAGCAACTGATGATAGGTTGAAGGGACGACCTTCATCTTGTGTATCCATGGGGTACCGAGAATGATGTTGTATGCTGACGGGCAATCCACGACGTTGAACCTGGTTGGGAGGTTGACGCCTTTGGCTAGCATTGGCAGCGTGAGCTCCCCGACAATATGTTGGGCCTCTCCACGGAAACCTACTAAAACAGTAGATTTTTTAGTAATATCTTTATCACACTGACCCATACCTTCGAGGGCGCTTTTGAATATGATGTTGGCTGAGCTGTCCCCATCCACCAACACTCGCTTCAACAGGCAGTTGCTGACAGTCAGGGATATGACTAATCCATCATGATGCTCCATGTCGCAGACGTCGTCGTCATCAAAGGTTATGGCCATCGCTTCGAGCTTGCGCTACTCAGCTGACCTGCAAGATTTATAAACGGCAGACGAGGGGGTACCCTCTCTTGCTAGCCTTTTGGTTGCGGAATACGTTAGTCCACATACATCAGATCCACAAGAAATGATGTTAATTACCTTTACGTGTGCGGGCGATGCAGGAGGGTCAGATTGCGCGGTATTTTTTCCAAAGGACGCTTTACCTTTGTCACTCAGAAGGTCCTTAAGATGTCCCTTATTGAGCATGAACGTGACTTCGCATCGCAACGCAATGCACTCCTCCGTCTTATGACCATGATCATGATGGAACTGACACCATTTTGACTGATCTTTTTTGCGCCGGTCACTCTTCTTCGGCCAACGAACTGGCGCTCCGATTCTAGCTAAGGTATTCACAACGCCTCCGACGTCGACGGAGAACCCGTAGGAATCTAAAGCAGGGAAGGTTGGCGACTCTGTCCTTGTGCTGTTACCTACACTTTCTGCGATGTTAGTAACATTGTTTACCTTGTTTGAACGGCTGTAGGGGTGACTTCGCCTGTTGTTGTTCTTAGGGACGAAGGTCTTCCGATCAACGGGAGTATCCGGCGCGAGTCGGGTGGATATGATGTTGAGGATAGCGTCGTCTTCCTCCAACCTCATTTGTGCTAATGCTCGCGACTTGACTTCTTCGAACGTCTGGCACGGGTACTTCGTCAGGTGATTGTATAGCTTCGACCGCAAGATTAGTCCTTTCCTGAAACATTCAATAGCAGTCTTAGTATCAAGATTTTTAATGTTAATCATTTCTTTGTTAAAGCGATTATAATAATCGCGAACGGATTCTTTAGGTCCCTACACGATGCCATATAGGTTGCTCGTTTGCTTTTCCAGGCTGCGACTACCTTCAAACTTCTCATAGAACTTATTGACGAGGGTGGAGAAATTGCCAATACTTCCTGGCTTGAGAGATCCCAACCATTTGAGAGCGGGACCGGTGAGCGTGGCTCCGAACGACTTGCACATGCATGCCTCTACCAGATGCTAGGGGATCGACGCTTGCCACATCCATTGTTTGTATTGCGCGACGTGGTCGCCCGGATCGGTTGAACCATCGTAAGTAGCAGCTAAGGTAGGCAGGTTGAGCTTTTTGGGGAGCACGCTCTTGAGATCCTATCAACGAACGGTGACTCTACGTAGCCGTCGGGGTGCTCCACGATGCCTGGTGTTAGGGCTCCGGGAGCTGGGACATGAGCTTCATCAAGCGCCTGTTCTGCTTTTCTATCTGAGTCAGGCGCTTTGTCATAAGATTTGTTTCTTCTCCACCTTAGTCGTTTCCTTCATTGTTCAAGGGCTCTTCGTCCTCGGGCTCTTCATCATTTTCAGGTTCTTCGTCATCCGACTCAGAGAGATTCCCCATATAAGGGATGTCGTTCAGATTTTCTCGACGCCGGGCTTTCGAGGCCTTGGACGATGCTAACTCCTCTTGTAATTTCTGGATCCTCTCCTATGATGTCGTAAAGTCGGTAGTTAGACGCTCGTTAGCTTGCCTCATTTCGAGCATCTCTGCTCTCATTTGCTCGTACTGCCTTTGCATTTCCTCGAGGTTAGGTGTTTCACCCATTTGACAGATTTTGAATAGTAGTTGGTCTGGTTATGCCCCACGGTGGGCGCCAAATTGTTTATGCTAAAATTTATCACTAACGATGAAATTGAAGTTTGTGGGACGTGTCAACAATAGTGTTAAAGTCAATGCGACGAAAGAACACAAAGGGGAGTCAAAGGGGATGAACACAAAAATGGTGATGCGGAAAATCCCAATGAAGATGGGTAAAAAACCGCGGGTGGTTAGAGATCCACCAAAATAATATCGTTCACTATCTTTCTTTGTGACTGAGTGTCGTTTACAAGAATGCTAAGTTCACCTTAGTGTCTTTCTCACAATGTTGCGTAAAAAACATGAAAATGACCTCTCTCTCTCTTTTATATGCCTTCTCTTTTCTTTGGCTCTTTCCCAACGAATACAACAATAATTCATCTCTTTATTACATTGATTTTGTTGCTTAAATCACGACGAACTCCTTCACTTATGCGCCAACGTCTTGACTCACGCTCCTCAACGGCTGAATTTATGGCTTGTTAAACTCTTCCCTTATTTAGCCGGACCGTTACTCATTTAATGTTCCAGCTTCAAATTCCACGTTGCCTGCTACATCTTCGGGTCTGATTTTCTTCGCCACTGTGCCATACGTTGTCATGTCATCGTGTCATTGCGTCCTTGCGCCAATGTCAACCTGTAAAAAATTCAGCCATAATAGGCCTTATGTATTCCTTTGTGAGGGCTGGTCCACTTTAGTTATGATTGTCATTAATTAGGGCTGTATATATATATATATTGTATGATATGAATGTAACGAGGCACATACATGAAAACCCACAAAATCCCAGCGTCTTGGCATGGTATCAGAGCCTCGTCTCTAAACGGAACGACGAGTATTTTCCGATGAACTGTGCGAACACCTTTGCCTCACCCGCGTGAGCAGCAAAGGATTCTGACGCTATCCTCTCCCTTTTACCTGGGCTCTGGCGATCAACCGGGCAATATGATAACACACGTGATTTTTTCCGGCGACAATTTTGTCGCATGGGCACGTGCTATGACCCTCTCTTTACGTGCTCGCCGAAATTTCGATTTTGTTGAAGGGAAAATCCTCAAACCCTTTGACCCCCTGGGTTTGCTTAACTGGGAAACGGTGCATTCAATAATTGTGTCGTGGATCCGCCGAAGTATGTATCCTAAGATAGCTGGAACTAGACCCTTACATGATAATGCTTAGGACTTGTGGCGGTACTTAGAGCGCCGGTTTTGTGTGGCAAACGGACCGCGAGTTCAACAGATCAAGGCGGTGATATCCAACTATAAGCAGACCGCCAATATGAAGATTGATCCGTATTATTCGAAACTCATTTGTCTTTATGATAAGTTAGCGCGATTGAAGCCTTTAGCGTCGTGCGAATGTCAAAAGTGTGAGTGTAATCTCACTTTGAAGCTCTCAAAGGAACGGGAGGAGGAGATTTTTCATCAGTTTCTTATCGGTTTGGATTGGCAGATGTATGGAGCAGTGCGTACTAATCTCCTCTCTCAACAACCTTTAGGTGATCTTAATCGGGTTTATCAAATTCTGGTTCAAGAGGAGCAGTCGTGAGCCTCCTCTAGCGAAAAACCCATGGACATTGTCCATGCTTTCCATATTACGGCTGACCGTAGCAAAGGACGATATGATCGGATTGATAAAACTAAGCTCGTGTGTTCCCAGTGTTCCAAACGTGGCCATGAGGTTAGTTCCTGTTTTAAACTCCACGTAAATCCTTCGTGGTATGAGGAACGCGTGCGTGCACGCAATGAAGACAAAGACGATCGTGGTTCATCGTCTGGTCTGGCTGCTAGGTCCTCTGCCGTGGCTGGTGCTTCCCGTGCAGGGGGGTCCGAGCCAACGTGGTCGATGCTGACCGTGCTCCTGTCTTTGGCACATCCGACGGGGGTGGTGCTCCTTTGGCTAACTCATCTCCTGAACAAATGCAGGTGTTACTTAATATGATTAATATTAAACAAACGACTCACGAACGTATGGCAGGTATGGAGTGGATCATTGATACGGGGCATCTCGTCATATCACTGGCACTATGACTTGTTTAGTAAATGTCCGAAGTATCGCCGCTTGCACTGTTGGCCATCCTAATGGCGGCTCCACTTTTGCCACCAAGGAAGAAGATGTTTATCTTACTGACCATCTTGTTCTGCGCAATGTCCTATATGTTCCTGATTTTCAGTGCCAACTTATATCTGTTTCCCATTTGCTATCTGATAATCATTTATAATTCAATTCACTCCTACTTTTTGTGCTATACAGGACCGACCCTCGGGGATTCTGATTGGAGCAGGTGAACGACGAGGGGGGCTCTATTTCTTTCGTACTGTGGCGGTGGCACAAGCCGTTGGTGTCTCTGACGTGAGTTTGTTTGATTTGTGGCATCAAAGGTTAGGTCATCCCTCGGAGCGAGTGTTGAAGCTACTCCACGTTATTCGTTCTAGTAGTGATAAGAAGAAATTGACTAATTTTGTGATGCTTGTCCTTTAGCCAAACAGACACAAGATAGTTTCCCTACTAGTACTCATAAAGCTAGTTGTTTGTTTGAACTCATTCACTGTGATTTATGGGGTCCTTATAGTGTCCCTTCTTCTAGTGGAGCTATTTATTTTTTAACTCTCGTGGATAATTATTCTAGTGCTGTGGGTATATTTGTTGCAAAATAAAACTGAAGTTCATCGATATTTCTTGTCTTTCTTTGCCATGGTCGAAAGACAATTTGCCACTCATCTTAAGATTGTTTGGAGTGATAATGGGACTTAATTTAATTGTATCCTTCCTTACCTTGAGTAGAATGGAATTTTATTTCAAACTTCTGTACTGGCACTCCCCAACAAAATGGTTGTGTTGAACGTAAGCATCAACATATTTTAAATGTCAGTAGAGCCTTGATGTTTCAAGCCCACTTACCTGTTGAGTTTTTGGGGGAATGTGTCCTTACCGCAGTCCACTTGATTAATTGTACTCCCTCGGGTCTTTTGGGGAATAAGACTCCTTATGAGATGATTTTTGGGTGTGCTCCTGATTTTGAGGCTTTGCGTGTTTTTGGTTGCTTGTGTTTTGCTCATAATAAAAAAGCCAAAAAGAACAAATTTGCTCCTCACAATCGTAAGTGTCTTTTCCTAGGCTACTCTAATAGGATAAAGGGTTGGAAGTTATTTGACTTGGATACTAGGGACATTTTCATCTCTCGCGATGTTCAATTTTTTGAGTCCATTTCCCCTACAACACATCCCCACCTTGTCCTTTGGGTGACTCTAGCCCTTCTCATACTCCATCTCTTATTCTACCTGATGATCCACTCTCTCCTTAGCCCAAACACACTCACCTCTCCAAACACCATCTCAAACACGGTCTCATCAGCTCCACCCGCTTCTCCTGAGTCCAAATGGCTACCGCGCCCTCTCTCCCTCCTAAGCCCACTACGACTACTGAGCCTAATATCCCTTCCTGTGTTGCGCCCACTCTCTCCCCTTCCACATTTGGGCCATCCGGTTCAGATTCCCAATCTTCTTCTCCCTCCGTGTCCGGCCCACTTGAGCATCCGGCTGTCTCTCGGCCCAGCTCTCTTGCCTCACTCTCTCCTAATCCCTCCGATGATGATTCTTCTGCTATGTTGGGCCGCGGTCACCGCGTGAAACAGCCCAACACCATGCTAAAGGACTATTATGTGAAAGTGGTGCCACACCGACCCCCCTTCAGGTTCATCACATGATCCTTTGTCCCCAGGTACTGTTTCCTATCCTATAGCTCATTTTATAGATTGTGATAATTTTTATGTTCGCCATCGTGCCTTTCTTGCAGTTGTTGATGATGGGGTTGAGCCTCGTAACTTTAAAGACCTATGGGTCATTCTGGATGGTGTGAGGCTATGAAAAAAGAAATTGATGCTCTTGAGGATAATCGTACCTGGGTTATGACTGATCTTCCTCCTGGTAAGAAAGCTTCGGGTTGCAAATGGATTTATAAGATCAAGTATCATTCCGATGGCAGTGTGGAGCGTCTCAAAGCTCGATTGGTGATTCTGGGTAATCATCAAGTGGAAGGCATTGATTACACTGAAACATTTGCTCCTGCTGCTAAAATGGTCACGGTTCGGGCTTTCTTAGCGGTTGCCGCTTCTCAGAATTGGGTTGTCCATCAGATGGATGTTCATAATGCATTTGATCATGGTGACCTGGATGAAGAGGTATATATGAAACTTCCTCCTGGCTTTAGCATTTCTACTCATGGTAAGGTGTGTCGTTTGCATAAATTTCTTTATGGTCTACGTCAGGCGCCTCCGTGCTGGTTTGCTAAACTCGCTACCTCCCTCCGTCAGTATGGTTTTACTCACCCCTACTCTGATTATTCCATGTTCACTTAATGTCGTGGGCATGTTCGTCTGAATGTAGTAATTTATGTCGATGATCTCATTATCTCTGGCAATGATCTTGCTGCCCTCACCTCTTTTAAAGAATATCTTGGAGCTTGCTTTCATATGAAGGACTTGGGGACCCTGAAATATTTTTTTAGTATTGAGGTTGCTCGTAGCGCAGATGGTTTCTTTCTTTCGCAACGAAAATATGCTCTTGACATTATTTCTGAGACCGGTTTACTGGGTGCCAAACCTGCAGATACCTTGAGCTTAATCATCACTTGGCCCATGCTGATGGCCCTTCATACTCTGATCCGGCTCGATATCGCCGGTTGGTCGGTTTTTATCTATTTGGCTTACACGCGCCCTGATCTCGTCTATGTGGTTCATGTTCTTGCTCAATTTATGCATCAGCCTTACCAACAACATTGGGATGCCACTCTCCGGATGGTACGATATTTGAAGGGCTGCCCTGGCCAAGGCATTGTCCTTTCATCCTCTACTGACTTACATTTAACTGCTATGATGTATAGCGCACACCACATGTGAGTGTCCCACATTGATTAAATAAGAGAGATGGGTTCACTTTATAATGCAAAGGGGTTACTCCCGCTTATTGCTATATTTGTTTAAGGTGGAACCTCCTTTGTGTTGTGAAGTGGACTCTCTCTCCTTGTGATGGGTGAGGCCCAGGCCCATATTTAATAGTAACCAATAACCTTGACTGCCTTGAGATGCAAAACGGGACATTTGGAAATTGTTGTGCATGTGCATGTTAAGTTTTGATGATGAAAAATAATATAATATGTTCTAGTATGAATGTTTGTAATAGATGGTTGAGAAAGGAATAAATAAATGAAGACTTTGAAGAAATGAAGAATCAAGATTGAAGTCCAAGTTTATATATTCCTAAGTTTAGTTACTATATGCAAAGTGTAATATACTTGAATTAGGTGATATATTCTGTGCAAAATATAGAAATATAAAATTAAGATAATTATTAATTTCTTAGAGTTAAGGAAATAAATAATTTTGTTAATTAACTATATCTAGATTAAAAGGAAATAGATCTTCAAAAATCAAGTTTAACAAAGAAAATGATTTTAACCGAATTTATGAAAAGATTTTGAGAAAAAGTGTTTTATAAAAACAACCGAGCCAATACTTCCTGGCTTGAGAGATCCCAACCATTTGAGAGCGGGACCGGTGAGCGTGGCTCCGAACGACTTGCACATGCATGCCTCTACCAGATGCCAGGGGATCGACGCTTGCCACATCCATTGTTTGTATTACGCGACGTGGTCGCCCGGATCGGTTGAACCATCGTAAGTAGCAGCTAAGGTAGGCAGGTTGAGCTTTTTGGGGAGCACCGCTCTTGAGATCCTATCAACGAACGGTGACTCTACGTAGCCGTCGGGGTGCTCCACGATGCCTGGTGTTAGGGCTCCGGGAGCTGGGACATGAGCTTCATCAAGCGCCTGTTCTGCTTTTCTATCTGAGTCAGGCGCTTTGTCATAAGATTTGTTTCTTCTCCACCTTAGTCGTTTCCTTCATTGTTCAAGGGCTCTTCGTCCTCGGGCTCTTCATCATTTTCAGGTTCTTCGTCATCCGACTCAGAGAGATTCCCCATATAAGGGATGTCGTTCAGATTTTCTCGACGCCGGGCTTTCGAGGCCTTGGACGATGCTAACTCCTCCTGTAATTTCTGGATCCTCTCCTATGATGTCGTAAAGTCGGTAGTTAGACGCTCGTTAGCTTGCCTCATTTCGAGCATCTCTGCTCTCATTTGCTCGTACTGCCTTTGCATTTCCTCGAGGTTAGGTGTTTCACCCATTTGACAGATTTTGAATAGTAGATGGTCTGGTTATGCCCCACGGTGGGCGCCAAATTGTTTATGCTAAAATTTATCACTAACGATGAAATTGAAGTTTGTGGGACGTGTCAACCAGATAGTGTTAAAGTCAATGCGACGAAAGAACACAAAGGGGAGTCAAAGGGGATGAACACAAAAATGGTGATGCGGAAAATCCCAATGAAGATGGGTAAAAAACCGCGGGTGGTTAGAGATCCACCAAACTAATATCGTTCACTATCTTTCTTTGTGACTGAGTGTCGTTTACAAGAATGCTAAGTTCACCTTAGTGTCTTTCTCACAATGTTGCGTAAAAAACATGAAAATGACCTCTCTCTCTCTCTTTTATATGCCTTCTCTTTTCTTTGGCTCTTTCCCAACGAATACAACAATAAATCTACTCTTTATTACATTGATTTTGTTGCTTAAATCACGACGAACTCCTTCACTTATGCGCCAACGTCTTGACTCACGCTCCTCAACGGCTGAATTTATGGCTTGTTAAACTCTTCCCTTATTTAGCCGGACCGTTACTCATTTAATGTTCCAGCTTCAAATTCCACGTTGCCTGCTACATCTTCGGGTCTGATTTTCTTCGCCACTGTGCCATACGTTGTCATGTCATCGTGTCATTGCGTCCTTGCGTCAATGTCAACCTGTAAAAAATTCAGCCATAATAGGCCTTATGTATTCCTTTGTGAGGGCTGGTCCACTTTAGTTATGATTGTCATTAATTAGGGCTGTATATATATATATATATATTGTATGATATGAATGTAACGAGGCACATACATGAAAACCCACAAAATCCCGGCGTCTTGGCATGGTATCAGAGCCTCGTCTCTAAACGGAACGACGAGTATTTTCCGATGAACTGTGCGAACACCTTTGCCTCACCCGCGTGAGCAGCAAAGGATTTTGAAAACATGGAAGATGAGAAAAAAAAAGTGGTTGGAGGAGACGCATGGATTGTGACGCTATCCTCTCCCTTTTACCTGGGCTCTGGCGATCAACCGGGCAATATGATAACACACGTGATTTTTTCCGGCGACAATTATGTCGCATGGGCACGTGCTATGACCCTCTCTTTACGTGCTCGCCGAAATTTCGATTTTGTTGAAGGGAAAATCCTCAAACCCTTTGACCCCCTGGGTTTGCTTAACTGGGAAACGGTGCATTCAATAATTGTGTCGTGGATCCGCCGAAGTATGTATCCTAAGATAGCTGGAACTAGACCCTTACATGATAATGCTTAGGACTTGTGGCGGTACTTAGAGCGCCGGTTTTGTGTGGCAAACGGACCGCGAGTTCAACATATCAAGGCGGTGATATCCAACTGTAAGCAGACCGCCAATATGAAGATTGATCCGTATTATTCGAAACTCATTTGTCTTTATGATAAGTTAGCGCGATTGAAGCCTTTAGCGTCGTGCGAATGTCAAAAGTGTGAGTGTAATCTCACTTTGAAGCTCTCAAAGGAACGGGAGGAGGAGATTTTTCATCATTTTCTTATCGGTTTGGATTGGCAGATGTATGGAGCAGTGCGTACTAATCTCCTCTCTCAACAACCTTTAGGTGATCTTAATCGGGTTTATCAAATTCTGGTTCAAGAGGAGCAGTCGTGAGCCTCCTCTAGCGAAAAACCCATGGACATTGTCCATGCTTTCCATATTACGGCTGACCGTAGCAAAGGACGATATGATCGGATTGATAAAACTAAGCTCGTGTGTTCCCAGTGTTCCAAACATGGCCATGAGGTTAGTTCCTGTTTTAAACTCCACGGAAATCCTTCGTGGTATGAGGAACGCATGCGTGCACGCAATGAAGACAAAGACGATCGTGGTTCATCGTCTGGTCTGGCTGCTAGGTCCTCTGTTGTGGCTGGTGCTTCCCGTGCAGGGGGGTCCGAGCCAACGTGGTCGATGCTGACCGTGCTCCTGTCTTTGGCACATCCGACGGGGGTGGCGCTCCTTTGGCTAGCTCATCTCCTGAACAAATGCAGGTGTTACTTAATATGATTAATACTAAACAAACGACTCACGAACGTATGGCAGGTATGGAGTGGATCATTGATACGGGGCATCTCGTCATATCACTGGCACTATGACTTGTTTAGTAAATGTCCGAAGTATCGCCGCTTGCACTGTTGGCCATCCTAATGGCGGCTCCACTTTTGCCACCAAGGAAGAAGATGTTTATCTTACTGACCATCTTGTTCTGCGCAATGTCCTATATGTTCCTGATTTTCAGTGCCAACTTATATCTGTTTCCCATTTGCTATCTGATAATCATTGTATAATTCAATTCACTCCTACTTTTTGTGCTATACAGGACCGACCCTCGGGGATTCTGATTGGAGCAGGTGAACGACGAGGGGGGCTCTATTTCTTTCGTACTGTGGCGGTGGCACAAGCCGTTGGTGTCTCTGACGTGAGTTTGTTTGATTTGTGGCATCAAAGGTTAGGTCATCCCTCGGAGCGAGTGTTGAAGCTACTCCACGTTATTCGTTCTAGTAGTGATAAGAAGAAATTGACTAATGTTTGTGATGCTTGTCCTTTAGCCAAACAGACACAAGATAGTTTCCCTACTAGTACTCATAAAGCTAGTTGTTTGTTTGAACTCATTCACTGTGATTTATGGGGTCCTTATAGTGTCCCTTCTTCTAGTGGAGCTATTTATTTTTTAACTCTCGTGGATAATTATTCTAGTGTTGTGTGGGTATATTTGTTGCAAAATAAAACTGAAGTTCATCGATATTTCTTGTCTTTCTTTGCCATGGTCGAAAGACAATTTGCCACTCATCTTAAGATTGTTTGGAGTGATAATGGGACTTAATTTAATTGTATCCTTCCTTACCTTGAGTAGAATGGAATTTTATTTCAAACTTCTTGTACTGGCACTCCCCAACAAAATGGTTGTGTTGAACGTAAGCATCAACATATTTTAAATGTCAGTAGAGCCTTGATGTTTCAAGCCCACTTACCTGTTGAGTTTTTGGGGGAATGTGTCCTTACCGCAGTCCACTTGATTAATTGTACTCCCTCGGGTCTTTTGGGGAATAAGATCCTTATGAGATGATTTTTGGGTGTGCTCCTGATTTTGAGGCTTTGCGTGTTTTTGGTTGCTTGTGTTTTGCTCATAATAAAAAAGCCAAAAAGAACAAATTTGCTCCTCACAATCGTAAGTGTCTTTTCCTAGGCTACTCTAATAGGATAAAGGGTTGGAAGTTATTTGACTTGGATACTAGGGACATTTTCATCTCTCGCGATGTTCAATTTTTTGAGTCCATTTCCCCTACAACACATCCCCACCTTGTCCTTTGGGTGACTCTAGCCCTTCTCATACTCCATCTCTTATTCTACCTGATGATCCATCTCTCTCCTTAGCCCAAACACACTCACCTCCTCCAAACACCATCTCAAACACGGTCTCATCAGCTCCACCCGCTTCTCCTGAGTCCAATATGGCTACCGCGCCCTCTCTCCCTCCTAAGCCCACTACGACTACTGAGCCTAATATCCCTTCCTGTGTTGCGCCCACTCTCTCCCCTTCCACATTTGGGCCATCCGGTTCAGATTCCCAATCTTCTTCTCCCTCCGTGTCCGGCCCACTTGAGCATCCGGCTGTCTCTCGGCCCAGCTCTCTTGCCTCACTCTCTCCTAATCCCTCCGATGATGATTCTTCTGCTATGTTGGGCCGCGGTCACCGCGTGAAACAGCCCAACACCATGCTAAAGGACTATTATGTGAAAGTGGTGCCACACGCGACCCCCCTTCAGGTTCATCACATGATCCTTTGTCCCCAGGTACTGTTTCCTATCCTATAGCTCATTTTATAGATTGTGATAATTTTTATGTTCGCCATCGTGCCTTTCTTGCAGTTGTTGATGATGGGTTGAGCCTCGTAACTTTAAAGACCTATGGGTCATTCTGGATGGTGTGAGGCTATGAAAAAAGAAATTGATGCTCTTGAGGATAATCGTACCTGGGTTATGACTGATCTTCCTCCTGGTAAGAAAGCTTCGGGTTGCAAATGGATTTATAAGATCAAGTATCATTCCGATGGCAGTGTGGAGCGTCTCAAAGCTCGATTGGTGATTCTGGGTAATCATCAAGTGGAAGGCATTGATTACACTGAAACATTTGCTCCTGCTGCTAAAATGGTCACGGTTCGGGCTTTCTTAGCGGTTGCCGCTTCTCAGAATTGGGTTGTCCATCAGATGGATGTTCATAATGCATTTGATCATGGTGACCTGGATGAAGAGGTATATATGAAACTTCCTCCTGGCTTTAGCATTTCTACTCATGGTAAGGTGTGTCGTTTGCATAAATTTCTTTATGGTCTACGTCAGGCGCCTCCGTGCTGGTTTGCTAAACTCGCTACCTCCCTCCGTCAGTATGGTTTTACTCACCCCTACTCTGATTATTCCATGTTCACTTAATGTCGTGGGCATGTTCGTCTGAATGTAGTAATTTATGTCGATGATCTCATTATCTCTGGCAATGATCTTGCTGCCCTCACCTCTTTTAAAGAATATCTTGGAGCTTGCTTTCATATGAAGGACTTGGGGACCCTGAAATATTTTTTTAGTATTGAGGTTGCTCGTAGCGCAGATGGTTTCTTTCTTTCGCAACGAAAATATGCTCTTGACATTATTTCTGAGACCGGTTTACTGGGTGCCAAACCTGCAGATACCTTGAGCTTAATCATCACTTGCCCATGCTGATGGCCCTTCATACTCTGATCCGGCTCGATATCGCCGGTTGGTCGGTTTTTATCTATTTGGCTTTCACGCGCCCTGATCTCGTCTATGTGGTTCAGTTCTTGCTCAATTTATGCATCAGCCTTACCAACAACATTGGGATGCCACTCTCCGGATGGTACGATATTGAAGGGCTGCCCTGGCCAAGGCATTGTCCTTTCATCCTCTACTGACTTACATTTAACTGCTATGATGTATAGCGCACACCACATGTGAGTGTCCCACATTGATTAAATAAGAGAGATGGGTTCACTTTATAATGCAAAGGGGTTACTCCCGCTTATTGCTATATGGTTTTAAGGTGGAACCTCCTTTGTGTTGTGAAGTGGACTCTCTCTCCTTGTGATGGGTGAGGCCCAGGCCCATATTTAATAGTAACCAATAACCTTGACTGCCTTGAGATGCAAAATGGGACATTTGGAAATTGTTGTGCATGTGCATGTTAAGTTTTGATGATGAAAAATAATATAATATGTTCTAGTATGAATGTTTGTAATAGATGGTTGAGAAAAAATAAATGAAGACTTTGAAGAAATGAAGAATCAAGATTGAAGTCCAAGTTTATATATTCCTAAGTTTAGTTACTATATGCAAAGTGTAATATACTTGAATTAGGTGATATATTCTGTGCAAAATATAGAAATATAAAATTAAGATAATTATTAATTTCTTAGAGTTAAGGAAATAAATAATTTTGTTAATTAACTATATCTATATTAAAAGGAAATAGATCTTCAAAAATCAAGTTTAACAAAGAAAATGATTTTAACTGAATTTATGAAAAGATTTTGAGAAAAAGTGTTTTATAAAAACAACCGAGTAAAGATTTTATTGAAACGTGTTTTTATCAAAACTGGGTAAAACAGTTTTATAAAAAATAAGATTTTCGAAAACTGTCTTAGAAAAAAGATTTTGAGATCATAAAAGAGTATGAGATAAAAAGAAAATCTATTGGTTATTCAAGATATAAATAAACATTGATTCAAGGAAAACATATCTTTTTAGAATTGAAGATAAAGATGAAAAAGGATAAAGTTTATTATCTAAAAAGAAAAGATTTATCCCTTAAATTAAGGAGTAAAAGATAAATAACAGTTTCCTAAGGCACAGAGCATAGCACAGTTCTAGTCAGGTCAGGACACTAAATAACATTTGTAATTGTCCTCTAATTTGCTTGAATAAGAAGCACGCTTTTAAGGATCTTTTCTTTCTGTAATTTCATCATTATAGAGAGTGGCAACACTTAGAGTTAAGTGTTGGGGAGCACTACTTGGGTTAGTAGTGCGGGAATCTTATTGTATTAAGGGTTTAATTTGATATTTTAGGATTCAAATAATAAAAGAGTTTGGTATGTGTGGACGTAGGTCTCAGATGTGAGATTGAACCACGTTATATCTTGTGTTTGATCTTCAATTTCACATTTTGTTACGTTTAAGTTTTCGCAAAATACGAAACAGATATTTACGAGCGATTCGTACAGTGCCAGGCACAGTGCCATAACCAAGCTTTTGCGAAAATCTATTAGATTTCGTCGCTCAATTCAAATACTCCCTTCTTGAATGTAACTTTGTGTTCCAACAAGTGGTATCAGAGCAGGCTATTCTCATAAGATTAATCTCTAGAGAATAGAAATCATGAACATGCAAGACGACTCTCGAGAAAGACACTCCAAGTGTCCATTTTCAATGGAAAGATAGGATGGTGGAAGATAGATGAGGATCTATATCAAGGATGACTATGAATGCTGGAAAATCATAAGAAAGGACCATCTTATCCAACAAGAATGCTGAAGGAAGATGTCGAAAGATGAAGATGACTACAACTCAGTTGACTATGCAAAAGCCGAAAAAAACTTCAAAGCTATGAGTATTATCCAATATGGTATTGGACCTGAGGAATACTCAAGGATGATCTCGATTTTGTACTACGACAAAAGAATTACGGGACACGCTGGAATTGGCCCACGAAGGTACGAATGAGGTAAAACAATCTAGAATAGATTTGCTTGTCCAACAATATGAATTGTTTGCTATGAATAAGGACGAATCTATTAAAGAGATGTTCACTAGATTTACACTAATCACTAATGAATTACGTTCTCTAGGCAAAACATATACTTCTGAAGATTTAGTGAGAAAGGTGTTAAGAAGTTTAACAAATCGATGGCTCCCAAAAATAACCGCTATTCAAGAAGCTAAAGATTTGACTAAACTTTCACTAGAACAACTTATTGGATCATTAATGACTCATGAACTTGTCTTAGATTCTAAAACTAATGAACCAAAAAGTAAAGGTATAGCCTTGAGAACTGAATTGGAAATTGAAAATAGTGATAGTGATGATGATATTGATTTTCTTACAAGGAGATTTAAAAATTTTCTCAAAAAGAAAAAAACAACAATCCTAGAAAAGATGAAAATTTCAAAGGTAAGAGCACTACCTCTAACTTTAAGAAAAGTGCTACTAATTCTGGTTTTTCAAGTGTGGTGAGTACGATCACAGGATAAAGAATGTCCCTTATGGCATGATGAGAAGCCTAAAGAAAGAAGGGAGCAATCCAAGAAAGAATTTAAAAAAGCTATGATAGCTGGCGTTTGGGGAGATTCAGTTTCTGATGAAGAACAGTCAAAGGCACGATGCCATGAATCAAAATTATGTCTGAATGCTATACGGACATCACATAGAAGGGCACAGTGCCTGGACAACTCGAGCTTTTGTTAAATGGCGAAAAGTTCGAACTCCCAAGATGAAACTGAAGATAGTGAGGTAAGTCTTCTTTCTCTAAAACCTTCAATACATCTTCTAGCAAAAAACAAACTTGTACCTTGCTTGAAAATGTCATTGATGATTGTCAAGAAATGAATGATGATTTTTCAATCATGAAAAAAGAAGTGAAAATTTTAACTAAGCAAAAGATTGGGTTGGAACTTGAATATGAAGATCTGTTAAAAGACCATAAAATACTGATGAAAAAGAATGATGAACTTGAAAAAATTGTTGAAGAGAAAGATGTTGAGTTAAACGCACTAAAATAGAAAAGTCTCTCGCTGAAGAAATTGTTAACCACACAGTGCCATACATTGTGCTAGAAGCTAAAAATTTGAATCTTGAAAAACAAATTGAATTTCTAAATCATGAATTAATCAAGTTAAAAGAATCAAGACAAAGATCCAGAATTGTTCCACTCATGCTACCTCGTGATGCTAAGTTAAGTGACGAACATGATAAAGTGAAAAGAGAATTAGAAATTTCGAGAAAAAGAAATAAGGATCTAAATACTTCTGTAGAATTCTTGGAATAATAATTGACTACTGTTCGAAAAATGTATGAAAAGTGGTCATATGGTGTAAAAAGGTCTCGATTATTTGTCTAGTACAACCAACAATCAAAACAAATTTGGTATAGGATATACAGGTCGGCAACACAATGTACGGCATGGTGCCAGAAATTTCAAGAAAAGGAGTTTTGCAAAAAATATGTTGATCTACCTGAATATTAGATTTACAACTTTTGTGGAAAAAATGGACACCTTATGCATAACTGTAATATCAAGAAAAGAAGTTTTGCAAAAAATGTAAAGAACGTAAATCAAATATGGGTTAGAAAAGACTTATTAGAAGCTCAATGAAAGACAAAGGGAGCGAAGCAAATCTGGGTTCCTAAAACCAACAAGTGATCTTTTTGCAAGCAAAGGTGAGAGGAAGCAACCTATGGCATCTTGACAACGGCTGCTGAAGACATATGACTAGTGATAAATCTCAATACCTCTCACTAATAGCCTACCACGGAGCGTGTGTTACATTTGGCGATAACAAAAAGGGATAAATAATTGGTATTTGAAACGTCGGCAAATCCCTAACACACTCCATAGAGAATGTGATGTTAGTAAGTGGTTTGAAAAATAATTTCTTAAGCATACCACAATTATGTGATCAAGGTAGTTGTGTTGAATTTCATGCATGAATGTTTTACAAGATAACTCGTGGCTTTGGGATTAATTTCAGGTAATTAGTTGAGTATTATGCGTGTTGTCCTCCTTTAAATAGTTAATTAGAGTGTTGATGCGTGTTTGTGAAGCTTTGTGAGTAAAGGTCTACTTGATATAAAAAGGACTCGTAATGGTCTAATGATGTGTCTAATGTCATGATCCTAAGTTGCCGAACTAATAGCTATATGATCCTAAGTTGCGAATTTTGAGCTATGAAATGCAAATTTTTCTTCTATAGCAAGCTTGATCTTTAGCCAATATTCTGATTTTCTATTTATGAGTTTGACATTTGTGCCTCATATTTCTTTCTTTCATATTCCCACCTTATCTTCATTTCCCTACTATTATCCTTCTTTTCTTCACACGTTAATCCAAAGTTCAACAAGTGCTTTTAATCTTGATTCATGGTATATGGAGCAAAGACATATTGATAAGATAGTGAAAGAAGAAGACGCATCAGTTAAGGGGGAACATGAAAAGGTTGGAAGAAACACTAATATGTGAAAGAATGAAAGTACTGCTTCACACTGTGCAAGGCACAGTGCCAAGAGATGTATCTAGAATAAAATGGGGTTCGAATTAACTTATTTCACCTTTGATCTCTTTTTAATTGATTCTAGTAATATTATATGGTCTGACTCTCTTTTCTAAAAAAAAATTTAAAAAAAGGAAAAGAATAGAAGAAGAAAAGGAGAGTAAGACACTTGTGTTACATAAATCTTAGAGTTCAATTCACAGAGAAAAAAAACATTATCAAAGTTTTGAAGATCATCATTTTGGATTCTAGTATATCCAAATATTAGTTATATTTGAAAGGGAATAGATTGTTCAGTGGCACAATGACACACGCAGTGCCACGGTGAAGAAAGTCTTATGATGTTTATTTGCGGAAGTTAAAAATATGAAAAAAGAGTTTAAGCACTTGTTGAGCCGATTGCCATTTAAAATTTTCAAGCTTGCATTACCTTTATTTATCTTACATTCTTAGCTATCAACCATGATCCTTCATAGTCATTTCTTGCTTCATAAATTCGGATTGTGAGTTGGATTATATTTCTGCGTAATGACTTCGGATTGTGAGTTGGATTATGACATATTTGAAAGGGATATTTCTACTTGAATTATTTTACTGACTATATCTCAGTTTGACTCACTAAACATGTTGATGCTCTCCTTTTTGATAATGTCAAAAGGGGGAAGATGGGTATAATACTTAGACTATTAAATGAAAATTATCTTGGTTACCATGTTACTTGTGAAAGTATGTGAAAGATATTATGTTACTTTCCCTAATGTGATTAATGTGCATGTTAAGGGGGAATGCATACTTTGAGGCGGGGAAAGTGATTACTTAATAATATTATATTGAGTGTTTGTCATCATCAAAAAGGGGGAATTTCTTATACATGTGCATGTTAAGTTTTGATGATGAAAAATAATATAATATGTTCTAGTATGAAAGTTTGTAACAGATGGTTGAGAAAGGAATAAATAGATGAAGACTTTGAAGAAATGAAGAATCAAGATTGAATTCCAAGTTTATATTCCTAAGTTTATTTACTATATGCAAAGTGTAATAGACTTGAATTAGGTGATATATTCTGTGCCAAATATAGAAATATAAAATTAGGATAATTATTATTTTCTTAGAGTTAAGGAAATAAATAATTATGTTAATTTTATATATCTATATTAAAAGGAAATAGAAATTTGAAAATCAAGTTTATTAAACAAAATGATTTTAACCGAATTTATGAAAATATTTTGAGAAAATGTGTTTTATAAAAACAACCGAGTAAAGAATTTATTGAAACGTGTTTTTATCAAAATCGAGTAAAATAGTTTTATAAAAAAATAAGATTTTCGAAAACTGTTTTTGAAAAAAGAATTGAGATAATAAATGAGTATGAGATAAAAAGAAAATCTATTGGTTATTCAAGATATAGATAAACATTGATTTAAGAAAAACTTATCTTTTTAGAATTGAAGATAAAGATGAAAAAGGATAAAGTTTTTTTCTAAAAAGAAAAGGTTTATCCCTTAAATTAAGGAGTAAAAGATAAATATTTTTTGATGGATTTTCGACGAGGCCATGTACTATAAAAGGGATTATAATTCATTCTCATAACTCAGGTTTTCATAGAAAAAAAAAATCTGAGATCTTAAGAGCTCAAAGCAGTTTCCTAAGGCACAGAGCATAGCACAGTTGTAGTTATATCAGGAAACTAAATAACATTTGTAATTGTCCTCTAATTTGCTTGAATAAGAAGCACGCTTTTGAGTATAATTTCTTTCTGTAATTTCATCATTATAGAGCGTGGCAACACATAGAGTTAAGTGTTGAGGAGCACTACTAGAGTTAGTAGTGGGGAACCTTATTATATCATGGGTTTGATATTAGGATTCAAATAATAAAAGAGTTTGGTTTGTGTGGACGTAGGTCTGAGAGGTGAAATTGAACCACGTTTTATCTTGTGTTTCATCTTCAATTTCACATTTTGTTACGTTTTAGTTTTCGTAAAACACGAATCAGAAATTGACGAGGGATTCGCACAGTGCCCGGCACAGTGCCCTAACGAAGGTTTTACGAAAATCAATTAGATTTTGTCACTCAATCCAAACCCTCTCTTCTTGAGTGTCACCTTGTGTTCCAACAGAAATCGTATTCCACAAGTTCCAATAGAACTCCACTTCAGAATAATTGCAAGATGCATTCTCCAAAGCGCACTACAATCAAGCCCACATACCTAGCATCAGACACTTCACTAAACCACAACTTTTATGTTTTAAAGCTGAAAAGTTGAGCTTAATTAGATGATTCAGTATGAACTGGATTTGTTGTTGTTCCGGTTATAGAATGGGTTGGCGGTCTTGAGAAGAGTCCGCCAAGAAATGGAGTTGGCGTGCACTGGTGAATAACTACACATAAAGGAAACGTAAACTACCCTCGAGGGATGCGAAGAAACCCCCTCCGACACTCAAGCCAACACGTGCCCGCGAAGAAATTTTAGAGAGAGAAAGTATAGAGAGAGATAAGCTATTTTTGGTGTGTGTAAATGTACCTGAATGGTACTAGTGGGCTATTTATAATAGTACTATTCCTCTAACAAGGCATGTAATCCTTCGACACCTGTAGGGTTATGATATACATGACAAGAGAGAAGATTCCTCTATTTTGTCTTGTTAGTCAACCGCCAATGACGTTATCGGTCCATATTAGTGAATTTGCCTGTGGGGCTGTAGACGATATTTGTACGCTCGCGTCCTTAACAATGTTCGTGACCTCTTTAGAGTGTCCGCGATTACACTTAGGTAATACCCATACTACTACCCCTCCCAACATCTTTTGGGGTGTTGACCGCTAAGGATGTTTTCCTTGGACCCGAGTAAAGTTATCATTTTCAACTCTTTTTCTGAAGTTGATTCGTTTTATGCCATTTTCACTTCAGGGAGTTGAAGGATTTCGAAAAGTTGATTACACTTTTATGAAAATCCCGGCCAGTGCTTTAAGGTGGTTTTGCTGCGTTTCACACTTGGCGATGGTCTATGAGGGAAGTTGAGGAGTTTCTTGATCTGGGTCGTTGGTTTGCTACATATATAGGACAAATTATCTTTTCACCCTTTTTTCTTACCGCACACACTCAACCTCCTCTTACTTTCTTCCTTATTTCTCTCTATTTTTCTGACGAACCTCCACCTTCGAGTTTTTGTTCGCCTGAAAATTAAGCCTTCCTTGCTCAAATTAATCCACAAAGTTACTCCTGGTTACTGTTTTTACTTTATTTATGGTTCTGGTGTGCTAAGAATTTTACTTTTTCTTGACAACCTTTTTTGTGGGTCTTCCCAGGACCTCTTAAATTTCACTTTTTCGGTGAGTTTTTGGGTCACGCTGCAATCTTTTCGAGGTTTTTTTTCCTTTTTTTTACATCTTGTTCGACTGTTTCCCGCAAATTTCACTCTTCTAAGTATTTCCTTTTATATCTCCGTTTTCTCGTCAAGTTACTTTGCTTTTTAATCATGTCTGATCAGTCTGATAGTCAAAACCATCTTAATGATGATTTTATGACTGAGAGTGAGCCTTCCTCCCCTATGTCCGTAAATAAAAGTTTGTCTTCTGGTTCTAGCTTAAGTGAGAGAAGGACAAGGTTGTTGGCGGATATTCCTCTTACCTCTCAAATGCAAAGACAACATAGGTCAAAGTTTCTTAAAGACCCTTCCAAACCTGAGGAGCATAAGCTAACCATGAGGCATCTTGCTGCTAGTCCAAGTGGCGATAGGCAAACCATTAGGGAATTAAGGCATCAAATTTGTGCTAGAAGGACCGTTAGGCATCTTCCTCCCGATGTTGTCCCGAGCCTTGATGTAGCTCCTATTAGGGAACATGCTTGGTTAGATAACCTGGCAAATGTTGGGGTTCAAGTTGCCCCTAATTTTCATGACTGATTAAAGGAGTTTGTAGCCCCCACTTACCCAATTGTCATTGATTTGGTGATGACAGTGACTCCATTCACTAGTGGAAAAATGAAGAAGGGCTGCGCTGAAAATGACCTGTAGGGCTGCGCTTTTTAACAGCAACCCTTTCAATAGCAGCCCTTCACTTTTTAAGTAGGGCTGCGCTTGTAAAGCGCATCCCTTCACAACGATGGGCTACGCTTTTACCTAAAAATCGCAGCCCTTTAAGCTTAAAAGGGCTGCGCTTTTACTTAAAAAGCGCAGCCCATTTAAGCATGAAGGGCTGCGCTAATTGTTAAAAGCGCATCCCTTTTGACCTTAAAACAAAATAAATTTTTTAAATTTTTTTTCATTTTTTTATGTCAAATTGAAACAAAATGAATTCTAAACTGATAAAATTATAACAAAATCATAAAAACATATATTCAGCCAGCAAAAACAGATGAATATATTATAAACAGTAAATATTATAATTAAACAAATAAATTACAAAAAGAAAAATTAAGAAATGATATGAGCAAGTGATTGGAGAGAGCTCTTGGGTTGTTGAGAGGAGAGTGACCGCTTCTAATGAGATGGCGGAGAAGATTGCTTAAGGATCTAGGAGAAATAAATTTTTTTGGTTCATGACTTCAATATTATTTTTACCTGCAATAGTAGGGGGCTCGCTGATAATTACCCTTTTGGGTCCTGCTTCACCAAATCTAAACTACTAATCATCTCCCCTACACATATATAGAGGCATTGGTCTTCATCCTACCTCATGTTGCTCTGTCAAGGTAATCAGGGATGGAAATCTGGCACAATTGTCCCCATTCACAAACAAAAACGACTAAGCAGGCAACATACTTGTTGGAACCCAAGGGAACACTCAAGAAGGGGGGGTTGAATTGAGTGGTGAAATCTAATCGATTTTCGCAAAAATCCTTTAACAACTCAGTGCCAGGCTCTGAGCTGAACACTCGAAAATTGCTAATTTGCGTTTTTGCGAATAATAAACTTAAAAGATATTAGATTTGACACAAGATATAACGTGGTTCAATCTCACCTCTGAGATCTACGTCCACAAGAAACAAAAACTCTTTTATTTCTTTGAATCCTAAAATATCAAACTCTTGATACAATACGATTCCCCTCACTACTAACCCTAGTAATGACCCGCAACACTTAACTCTAAGTGTTGACACTCTTTATAATGTAAAAGTTACAAGAAAGAACGATCCTCGATGATGTGCTTCTTAGTCAAGCAAATAGAGGACAATTACAATTATGAAATAGTAACTTAAACCTGACTCGCTCAGTGCTATGCTCAGTGCCAGAGGAAACAGTTTTCAGCTCTTAATATTTTCGGTTTTTGTCTCTGAAAACGTGAGATTTAAAAGTGAATTCTGATTCCCTTTTATAGGCTTGGTTAGGACGAAAATCACTTAAAAATATCTTTATCTTTTAATCCTTTATTTAAGGGATAAAACTTTATCTTTTTCTATCTTTATCTTTTAAACTTAAAAAGATAAGTTTTCCACATTAGATTTTCTTTTTCAACTCAAATTCTGTTTTCTTTTATCAAAAATATTTTCCAAAATAAATCTGATTTTATATTTCTCAAAACACGTTTTTATTCAAATTCAATTTTAAAACCTTTTTCAAAACACGTTTTACTAAAACACGTTTTTTCCGAAAATTTCTTTTTCTAAAATTCTTTAAAACTCGTTTTTATCAAAATCTGATTTTTTGTTAAAATATTTTCAAAAACTCGTTTTTATCAAAATCTTATTTTTATTAAAATCTTTTCAAAAACTCATTTTTATTAAAATCTTTTAGAAACTCGGTTTTATAAAATCTTTTTTCTAAAAACTCATTTTCCTTAATCCTTTTTTATTTCTGATTTCGAAAATCTATTTCCCTTATTTTGAAAATAATTTCCTTTTTATATAGACATATAACATTAACATAATTATTTATTTCCTTAACTCTAAGAAAATAATAATTATACTAATATCATATAATCTATATTTCGACACATAGCATATCACCAAGTTTGAGCATATTACATTTTAATCTAAAATTACTATTCTAAGAATTATAAACTAAAACTTCATTCTTGATTCTTCTTTTCTTCAAAGTCTTCGTTTATCAATTTCTTTCTTCATGCATCTGTTGCAACTGTTACATACTTTCATGCTACAACATATTATATTAATTTTCATCATCAAAACATAACATGTGCATAAAACATAACATGTACATGCACAACAAATTCCCCCTTTTTGATGATGACAAACCATAAATATAATATTGTTAAATAAATATTTGTTCCCCCTTAAAGTATGCATATATTCTTTTGTTCCCCCTCAAATTATGCATCATTAATCACTTAGGGAAAGTAACATAATATCTTTCACATACGTTTTCACAAGTAACTTGGTAACCAAGATAATTTCATTCAATAGTCTAAGTATTATACCATCTTCCCCCTTTTGACATTATCAAAAAGGAGAGCATCAACATGTTTAGCAAGTCAAAGTGAGATATAGTCTGTAAAATAATTCAAGTAGCTCTCAAGCAATAAATACTAAGGATGCTGGTGCTATGTCATAATCCAACTCACAATCCGAAGTCATTAAGCAAAAATATAATCCAACTCACAATCCGAATTATGAAACAAGAAATAATCATGAAGGATCATGGTTAGTAGCTAAGAATGTAGATGGAGATAGGTAATGCAAGCTTAAAGATTTGAAATGGCAATTGGATCAACAAGTGCTTAAACCCTTTTTCACATTTTCAACTTTCGCAAATAAACATCCTAAGACTTTCTTCACTGTGGCACTGTGTGTGCCACTGTGCCACTGAACAATCTATTTCCTTTCAAATATAACTAATCTTCGGATATATTGGAATCCAAAATAATGATTTTCAAACCTTTGATAATATTTTTTCCATCTAGAAATTGAACTCTAAGATTTATCTAACACAAGTGTCTTACTCATCTTTTCTTTTCTTTTCTTCTCTCTCTCTCTTTTTTTTTTTTTTTTTTTTTAAAGAGAGTCAGACCATACAATATTACTAGAGTCAATCAATAAGATATCAAAGGTGAAATAAGTTAATTCGAACCTCATTTTCTTCTAGATACATCTCATGGCACTGTGCCCGCACAGTATGAAACAGTACTTTCATTCTTTCAAGCATTAGTGTTTCTTCCAACCTTTTCATGTTCCCCCTTAACTAATGCGTCTTCTTCTTTCACCATCTTATCAATATGATCTATCTCCATATACCATGAATCAAGATTAAAAGCACTTGTTAACTTTGATGAATGTGTGAAAAAAGAAGGATAATAAAAGGGAAATGAAGATAAGGTGAGATATATGAAAGAAAAAAAATGAGGCACAAATGTCAAATTCATGAATAGAAAATCAGAATATTGGGCAAAAATCAAGCTCGCTACAGGAGAAAGAATTTAGCATTTCATAGCTCAAAAATTCGGCAACTTAGGATCATATAGCTTATTAGTTCGGCAACTTAGGATCATGACATTAGGACAGCATCATTAGACCATTACGAGTCCTTTTATATCAAGTGGACCTTTACTCACAAAGCTTCACCAAGACATGCATCAATAACACTCTAATTAACATATTTAAAGGAGGACAATAGGCATAATACTCAACTAATTTCCAGAAATTAATCCCAAAGCCACGAGTTATCTTGTAAAAGGTTCATGCATGACATTCAACATAATTACCTTGATCACATAATTACTTTTCAAACCACTTACCACCATCACATTCTCTATGGAGTGTGTTAAAGATTTACCGACATTTCAAATACCAATTTATCCCTTTTTATTAGTGCCAAATATAACACACCCTCCATGGTAGGCTACTAGTGAGAGGAATTGAGATTTATCACTAGTCATATGTCTTGAACAACCTTTGTCAAGATACTATAGGCTGCTTCCTCTCACATTTGCCTGCAAAAGAATCACTTGTTAGTTTTAGGAACCCAATTTGTTTGGGTCCCTTTTTCTTACGCTGAGCATCAAGTATGTCTTTTCTAACCCAATTTGAGTAACACGTTTGATATTCTTTGCAATTCATTTTTCTTTTTTTGCAGTCGTCAATTAGATGACCATTATTTCCACAAAAATTGCAAATTAGATATTCAGGAAGGCCCACGTATTTTCCTTTTCGAAAGTCTCTTTCGAAGGTTCTGGCACTGAGCCTGGCACTGGGTTGCTGGTCAGTATATCCTAATCCAGTTTTGTTCATGTTGTTTGTGGTGCAACTTAAGTAATTTAGAGCATTCATCCCATTAGTCCATTTTTCGTGCATCTTTCGAGCAATAGAAAGTTGTGATTCCAAAAATTCAACTGAGGTATTCAAATCACTACTTCTTTTTCGGGAAATCTCTAAGTCCTTTTTAAATTTATCCAGTTCTTCTCTTATCTTTTCATCACTAGGCAACATGAGTGGAACAATTCTAGATTGTTGTCTTGAGTTCTTAAGTTCATTCAACTCGTGATTTAAATTTTCAATTTGTTCCTCAAGACTAGACTTTTCAGCTTGGAACTCAGTGACTGGCACTGAGTTATTTACGAGATTATCAACTAGAGTCTTTTCTTGTTTTAGTGTGTTTATCTCTAAGTCTTTCTCGTCAATCCTTTTCATCAGAGTTTTTTTTCTTTAGTAATTCCTTATATTCTGTTTCTAATCCAATTTTTAGCCTGGTCAAATTTTTTATTTCCTTTTCATGTTACAAAATTATCATTCATGTTTTGACAATCATCAATTACGTTTTCAAGCAATATGACAAGCTTACTTTTGGAAAGAAGATGAATTGAAGGTTTTAAAGAAGTTAGACTTACCTCACTGTCTTCTTCCTCTTCAAGAGGGTTCGAACTTTTAGCCATCAAGCATAGATGTGAGTCGTCATGGCTCAGTGCCGTCTTCAGAGTTGTCTGTACAGCATTCAGACATAATTTTGCTTCGTGGCTCTGAGCCTGGCACTGATCCTCGTCAGAATCCGAGTCTCCCCAGACTGCCGCAATCATAGCTTTCTTGTACTCTTTCTTCGACTGCTCTCGTTTTTCTTAGGCTTTTCTTCAATCCACAAGGCATTCTTTAATCCTGTGATCGAACTCACCACACTTGAAACAACCAGAGTTAGTAGCACTTTTCTTAGGGTTAGAAGTAGTGCCTTTACCTTTGAATTTCCACTTCTCCTGAAGTTGTTGCTCCTGTTTCTCTTTTAAGAAATTTTGAAACTTTCTAGTTAGAGACGCTACTTCTTCATCACTTTCACTATCATCCGTTTCTACTTCAGTTTTTAAGGCCAACCCTTTATTCTTTGGTTCATTTGATTTAGGATCTAAAACAAGTTCATGGGTCATTAAAGAACCAATTAGTTGTTCTAGTGAGAGTTTTGTTAGATCTTTAGCCTCTTGAATAGCAGTGATTTTGGAAGCCATTTATTAGTCAAACTTCTTAACACTTTTCTAACTAAATCTTCAGAAGAATAGATTTTTCCTAAGGATCTTAGTTCATTAGTTATTAGTGTGAATCTGGTAAACATATCTTTAATAGATTCGTCCTTATTCATTGTAAACAATTCATATTCATGGACTAGTAAATCTATCCTAGACTGTTTTACCTCGTTTGTACCTTCATGGGCCAATTCCAATGTGTCCCAAATTTCCTTAGCAGTGGTGCACAGCCGAGATTCTTGAATATTCATCAGGTCCAATTCCAGATTGGAGAATACTCATAGCTTTGAAATTCTTTTCGGCTTTCCATAGTCAACAGAATTGTACTCATCTTCCTCCTTGTCGATCAGGTTTCCTTCATCATCTTTGTTTTGAATAGGAAGAGGTCCAGTCTTTATGATTCTCCAGCATTGAAAGTCAGAACCTTGAATGTAGATCCTCATCCTAGTCTTCCACCATCCATAATCTTTCCCGTTGAAAATGGACACTGGAATACTTGTCACGAAAGTCATCTTGTGTGTTCATGGTTTCTATTCTCTAGATGTGAGTCTTACGAGAATAGCCTGCTCTGATACCACTTGTTGGAACCAAGGGAACACTCAAGAAGGGGGGGTTGAATTGAGTGGTGAAATCTAATCGATTTTCGCAAAAATCCTTTACACTCAGTGCCAGGCTCTGAGCTGAACACTCGAAAATTGCTAATTTGCGTTTTTGCGAATAATAAACTTAAAAGATATTAGATTTGACACAGATATAACGTGGTTCAATCTCACCTCTGAGATCTACGTCCACAAGAAACAAAAACTCTTTTATTTCTTTGAATCCTAAAATACAAACTCTTGATACAATACGATTCCCCTCACTACTAACCCTAGTAATGACTCCAACACTTAACTCTAAGTGTTGACACTCTTATAATGTAAAAGTTACAAGAAAGAACGATCCTCAATGATGTGCTTCTTAGTCAAGCAAATAGAGGACAATTACAATTATGAAATAGTAACTTAAACCTGACTCGCTCAGTGCTATGCTCAGTGCCAGAGGAAACAGTTTTCAGCTCTTAATATTTTGGTTTTTGTCTCTGAAAACGTGAGATTTAAAAGTGAATTCTGATTCCCTTTTATAGGCTTGGTTAGGACGAAAATCACTTAAAAATATCTTTATCTTTTAATCCTTGATTTAAGGGATAAAACTTTATCTTTTTCTATCTTTATCTTTTAAACTTAAAAAGATAAGTTTTCCACATTAGATTTTCTTTTCAACTCAAATTCTGTTTTCTTTTATCAAAAAGATATTTTCCAAAATAAAATCTGATTTTATATTTCTCAAAACACGTTTTATTCAAATTTAGTTTTAAAACCTTTTTTCAAAACACGTTTTACTAAAACACGTTTTTTCCGAAAATTTCTTTTTCTAAAATTCTTTAAAACTCGTTTTTATCAAAATCTGATTTTTGTTAAAATATTTTCAAAAACTCGTTTTTATCAAAATCTTATTTTTATTAAAATCTTTTCAAAAACTCATTTTTATTAAAATCTTTTAGAAACTCGGTTTTATAAAATCTTTTTCTAAAAACTCATTTTCCTTAATCCCTTTTTATTTCTGATTTCGAAAATCTATTTCCCTTATTTTGAAAACTAATTTCCTTTTTATATAGACATATAACATTAACATAATTATTTATTTCCTTAACTCTAAGAAAATAATAATTATACTAATATCATATAATCTATATTTCGACACATAGCATATCACCAAGTTTGAGCATATTACATTTTAATCTAAAGTTATTATTCTAAGAAATTATAAACTAAAACTTCATTCTTGATTCTTCTTTTCTTCAAAGTCTTCGTTTATCAATTTCTTTCTTCATGCATCTGTTGCAACTGTTACATACTTTCATGCTACAACATATTATATTAATTTTCATCATCAAAACATAACATGTGCATAAAAGATAACATGTACATGCACAACAATACTAATGCCCGCATACAATATGTTTGTTAAGATTTGTCAGTTGTAGGACTATAAACTGCAGATAATCTAGTCAAAAAAATTGCATTGGTAGCAAGAGTCGATCAAAGGAATAAAATAACAGTAATGATGAAAACAACCATCAAAATAAAGGTGCAATAGATCTCATATGCAAAATGTACATGTCATGACAAAACTGCATGTCACATGTATACAAGAGAACAACATAAATCTAAGAAGCGGTATAAAGGGAACTACAAGCTCTTCTTTGCTTGGTTTTTTAGCTAATGGTGTATCTCCAGGTTTTACTTTTTTCTTCCATCTAGTCCATCTTCCTAGCATCCGGGTTATGAGGTGGATATCCATACTATTACACTATTTAAACAAGATTTAAGACTTTGCAAACTGGTTCTTTAACAAATAAAAGATAACACATCGAAACAGACAATTGAGTAAATAAACACTTCATTTTTCTCATGTATTTTATACTTATATTGAGGTGTTAAGTTATATATATATATATTTCGGGTTTTTCACCAAATACCCCCGAGTTTTTGGTTTATTCACGAGGTACCCTCACATTTTTCAAAATACACGGAGTACCCCTCAATTTCATAACAATACATCCAAATACCCTTAATGACTAACGACAGTTAACTCAATTGACTGTTGTTAACACTAACCGTCATCCTATCCCTACCCTTAAACAAACCCTAAACCCACAACCCTAACACTAAACCCACCCCATCGACTTGCGTAGCAAACCCCCCAACCGCCAATTTTAGCAGCGCACAACAAATGGGTGAACTGACTTCTGTAGCCCACAGCTAGTGACTACGTTTTAGAACCGATACCTACAACATGAGTGGAGGAGAGACAGAAAAAAGTTGTGCCAACCGCCTAAGGTCAAGGGGAGGGGATCGAAAATCTAGGCTGCATTTTGGAACTGATTTCTGCAACATGAGTAGAGGAGAGAGAGAAGAAAGCAGCGCCAATCGACGAGGGTCTAGGGGTAGGAATTGAAAACCGACAAGGGTCGGGGAAAGGAGCGAAATTCGACATGGTGAGGGGAAATCGAGCGGGAGTTACGAGGGGTGAGAGGAGGGGATGCGAGGGCCATGGGGAATGGCTGTAGGGGGTGGGAGTGATGTGGTTGCGGAGCGGGGGTAGGGAGCAGGTAGGGTGGTGGGGTAGTTCGATAATGGGTTAGGGTTAAGGTTAGGGGTAGGACTTAGTATTAGGGTTAAGGTTAGGGATTAATTAGGGTTCAAAGTAGAAAATTAGTGTTAGTGAATAACGGCGGTTAACACCGTTAGTCATTAAGGACATTTGGGTGTATTATTGAAAGTGAGGGGTACCCCGTGTATTTTCAAAAGTGCGAGAGTACCTCGTCAATAAACCGGAAACTCGGGGGTGTTTGGTGAAAAAACCATAGTTATTATGTGGTATCTTCCATTTTTTTATATATCATTAGTTTATACATGATTGACCAACCTGTTAATGTTGTAGGTTGGTGGTGTTCTTTGCACCTCAATCAATTTTCTAGGCACAGGTGCATTTGTCCAATTGATTGGTAAATGCTTTGGTCATGAATTTGTCATTGTAGTGTGGCTCAAGCTAAGATTTGTGGCTCAGATTTATTTTTTGTATGAGAATGAAGCGTCATAATAGTCTATTTTGTCTTGCTTGATCTTTTACATCCATACCTGATTTCCTTTTCATTGATGCCAATAGGTTAGGAATACACCAAGTTTCTTTTTAACAGAACGAAGTTTACTTTTTTTTTTTTTATTTGAATTTGTTTTATTCAATAGGCTAACATACATAAGTTGATGAGATATCTAAAGAAAAATTTGAACCACGTAAATCAAAGAAAGATAATTGTGTTCTGCATTCTGAAATTGGACCTCGACCAAAGTAAAATGGAAGTCATTTCTCATGAAATTGGAGCTTTTTGTAGTTTTTGGGAAGTTGCATCAAATTTATAGTCCAATAGGTCCTCGATCTTGTGTAACTCTACATCTAAAGCTTTGTTTCCCCAGCATAGATCCATATAGTTTTGCTTTAAGGTTTCGAAATTCATTTCTTCCGCTACGCATTTAATGTCTGCTAAACGACGTTTTTTCCTCTCGTGGCGAACACTTTCTTGCTTGAAATCAGCTATTTTAAATTGGTAATACCCTTTCAATTTGAACATAGTTACTTGGGCTGCATGCTCAGTAGTAGTTACTGATTCTTTTGATTTTTGGCTCTTTATTTTTGTTGTCGGACCATCTTCTGTGGTTCTCAGCTTTATGGTTGCTACATATTGTTATCGTTGCTCCTGATTGTGTTCTTTGTACAGTGGTTGTAACGGCAAACCATACTAGCTTATGGTAGTGGTTAAAAGACTCGTCTAACTTATTGTGAATAGTTTTGTGGGATTATTCATAGTGAAACTGTCAAATGACATGGGTTAGTTAAATAACACATCAAATCTTTATTTCTAAACGAATAATAGATGACAAATTAATAAAAATAATGAAATAATTCAGTCATTCAATCATGATTTTTGTATGCAATGACAAATATTGTTTTTAATTCAATCAAATCATTGAGTCATTTAATCATGATTTTTCTACATAGTGACAAATATGGTTTTTCATGTAATAATCCGGGGCATTACCAAAGAACAAAAACTAATTCGGTATCAAACAAACTTAAATGTGAGCAAACATAGTTCTTAAATATTCTTACAAGTTGAGTGGGATACAACATACTTGAAATACTATAATTTAAATTTCCTTTGGCACTACTTCTTGATAGCAAGCCGAAAAAATATATTAGTTGAAGGAAATAAAATACCTTTTGATGAATCCAAAAGTGTGTTGATTTCTAGTGTGTTTAATATTCATCCAAAGTTCATGCATTCAAAGAGTCGCACCATTACAATATTCTTATAATCGCCAACATTAGTGACTTGTCAAAAAACATGTTATTAATGCATCAGTTATAATTAATTAGGAAATCATTAGAATAGGGTAGGCAAACCATGAACACAAAAGTAAATGAAGTCACTGTATGTAGATAACTAATTTTCCCATCATTCTCTACATTATATTACATTTTAGAACCAAGTCAAAAGCAAAATATAGAGATTTTGGGTTAGAGACTAAAAGAATATAGACCAAATGATATTGATTCATCTTCTTGTTCGCATCTTTACTATGAAGTGGCAGTCGTCTATATAGATTTTTAGTCCAATAATTCGACAAATCATTCATGAAATTACACTGAACATGCAGAAAAGAGGAAACACATCAAGCTACTACTATAGTATGGGAAGTGAGATATAGAGCGAATATAACTATTCCAAAAATACTACTTTTTTTTTGATAATTTATTTTGCCTTTCATTAAAACTCAAGAGATGGGGAGACTCAATTCCAAACCAGGTATCCCCTTATCAAAGGAGAATTTTTATAGTGTTTGAAACATACCAGAGTGGAGGTGCCCAACCACCTCTATCAAAAGATACATCAGTCCACAAAAGATCCATTATTACAAAGGAATTACCATATCAGTCATCAGGTGCTAGGCAAACATGGGAACAATTTCTTGGAGCTACATAAAGGAATCTAAGTACAGGCGTACTAAAAACAAAACAAGCATCAATGAATTCAGAGGTTCGCATTTTCTTTTTTTTTTTTGGACTGAATGAAGGCAACATGAACTCGCGAAGCTAACAGAAAAGTTAGACTATTGGGCCCACGCAAGGAATTCATCCCTTCTGCTCAAGCCTTGTTTAGCCATGGAGTCTGCCACAAAATTTGATCTTCTCCCCTTGTATTTGATCTCAATAGCGCCATTAAAAACCGGGCTCCTTATGTAATTTAGAATGAAATTCAAATTCCATGGTCCCCCAGAATTGTCGTTGCACCATTTAACAACATTAGCCGAGTCGGATTCGATACAAAATTTCAGGCTTGATGTACGATTGCTGCTCACATGAATTTTAATAGCCCGATGTATATCGAGCACCTCAACCCAATTCCATAAAAGGTATTGGCATGAAAAAAGACAGATGAATATTCCACAATTATTGCGAAGAACACCTCATAAGGCTGCCTTGGATTGAAATACATCCACTGAAGCATCAACATTCCATTTAAGTATATCATTAGAAGGTGGGGATCATTCATTCGAAGTGGAATTTAACGAGTTAAGTGGTAGTGCACATACCGAAGGTGACCATGAAAGACAAGATGGATTACGATTTTACGAAGGATCTCCTCCGAACTATGAGGGAAAGGGTCCCCCACCCTTTAATCCACCAAGATATCCTTAAGAGGACAGTTCTTGCAATTGTCGCAAAGAGCATGATGAGTTCTCAAATATCCCCGCATTCCGCTCTTTCGATAGTGACCATAAGATGATGAAGAAGCTGGCAAACCATACTTTTTTAGAGAAGACACCTCTGCTTCGTAATAGCCATTGATCGAAGGTGTGCCTTAGAGAAGGGAATGACCCATTCAATACCCTAGAGATGAAACCACCATGTCCATAATTTCCAGGAAAGGTCACAATGTAGAAATAGGTGATTGGAGCATTCTTCGAAGGAGCCACATAATACACACATTGATTCCTCCAGAGGAATAACGCCTAACATGGCATGTTTCTTTTTTGTATTTAACTTGGCAAGAATAGCGAAGCAAGCAAAGATTTCTATTCGATACGGCACGAGCCCACGCCATATTCCTTTAACTGCATCAAAGCGATCTAGATGATGGGATTTGGCAAGTTCTTGGGTGCACGACTTTACCGAAAAAATGCCAAATTTATTCGGTTCCATATGAGATTGTCCTTGCCATTTGCGAGAAGAACTGCCCTCCTCGTATGGAATTGAGTGTTTCTCGCTCCTGAAGATCTGGAGGCCATAAGGTCCTCTTCTAATTCAGACTCCACTGCCAAGAATTCCCATCACAGAACCCACATGATGCCACTAGAGCATCTGGGGATTTGCTAAGGAGAAACAAACGTGGGCATGGATTTTTAAGGGGTATCTCACCCACCCACAAATCATGTCAGAAGAGTGTTTTGCTGCCATCACCAATCTGCTTCCTTACCATCTCTGTCACAAAGGTTTTCACGGTGTCATGATTAAAAATTATGTTGCATATATATTTCCAAGGTCCACCACACCTAGGAGGAGCAGTGTCGTATGTGAAGAGCGAAAAGTACCTGATTACTTCATGCCAACGGGAGTTAGGCTCGTGAAAGTAACGCCACATCCCCTTGAATAATAGAGTCACATTCTTAAGGTGCAACCAAGTTGTTTAGGAAGTTCAAGAAACTTCCAAGCAAGAAGAGGAACCATATTTTTTCGTAGCTCCCACCCCAAAAAAAATTCCTTTGAAGTTTTGTGATTTTTTCTATTACCCCTTATGGAATTGGGAAAATAGACATGTAGTAAAGTGAAAGATTTGTGAGTGATGATTTTATAAGTGTTGCTCGCCCTCCCGTTGAGAGTGGGCTACTCTTCCACAATGCAAGCTTTTTCCTCATTCGTGCAATTATTGGGTCCCATAAATTGAGCCGAGAAGTTGTGCCACCAATTGGTAGACCCAGGTTAGAGAAATGGAAAATTACCAATCTTACAATGAAGGCTCTCGGCATTGTTTTGTAACTATGAAGATGAACCATTGATACCAATCAAAGAGCTTTTATGGAGGTTAGTTTGTAGCCCGGAAGCAATCTGGAAAGCAACTAGAGCCATTTTAATTTTTTGAAAATATTCCAACTTCGAGGCACAGAAAATACAGTGTCGTCTCAATTTCAATTCCTTCCCATAAGGAGAGCACGGATGCTTTTTTGTATGATGAGATTTAGGGACTCAACAATAAGATCAAAGAGAAAAGGTTATAGAGGGTCACCCTGTCGAAGACCATGATGTAACTTAAAAGGAGGTGATGGGGAGCCGTTAATAAGAATGGAAGCAGATGTCATTGTCACACAAGCTCTAATCCAATCACGCCATTGTGAAGGAAAACATATTTTTTCAAGCGTCCAATACAAAAATTTCCATCATACGCTATCGAAGGCTTTGTGCAAGCCCAGCTTCAGAATAGTGGCCTTCTTTTTATTGCGTTTGCATGATTAAATTAGCTCACTTGCAATAAGAGCCCCGTCAAGTATCTTCCTACCTCTTATGAACGAGGATTGTTGAGGACCACTTAGAGAAGGCATCACCTTTTGGAGTCTTCTGGCAAACAATTTGGCAATTATTTATACACACAACCTACCATGCTGATAGGTCTATAGTCCTTGAAGCCATGAGGGGAATCTATTTTGGGTATTAAGCCTATAAAATCGTTGTTGCAGCCACGTGGAAGGCGAGAGTTAAGCTGAAATTCCGCCACAATATCATAGAAATCCCATTTGACGACTTCCCAAACACTCTTTACAAATTTGAAGTTAAACCCATTCGGACCTGGAGCTTTAGAGCTGTCACAAGATGCAACGGCATTATTGATCTCATCGTGCGTGAAAGGAGAAGTGAGAGTTTCGACTTGAGAGGAATTCAGCTGCTTGAATTCACGGTTTTCAAAAGTGGGCCTCACTTGGTGATCTTCTTTGAAGATTTTAGAGAATAAAGATACGGCCTCCTTTTTTAATTCGTCTGGAGAATCAATAAGGCCTCCCTCAGAATCAACAAGTTCAATATTGTTCTTGCGACGTCTTATGGAATCAATTATATGAAAGTAGCGTGTGTTCTTATCCCCTTCTCGTAACCATTTGGCTCTTGAATTTTGGGGTCAATATGCTTCCTTGTGCATGTACCATTGCCATAAATCCAGCTGAGCAGATTTTCTGTCATTGAATTCTTGCGAGTCAAGCATGCCATCATTTGTGCACATGTCATACCCATGAATTCTATCTTCAAGTTTATAGATATTATCGTCAATGATTCCAAACTCTAAGCGATTCCATGCTTTCAGATTGTGCTTGACAGTTTTTATTTTGTCCACCAAATGTAATGACGGGGATTGAGCCCATGCCTCTTTGATATTTTTTAGGCATCTCGGATGTGTGAGCCAACAATTGATGAAACGAAACGGGCGAGGGCCCCCATTCTTATTTAATGATTGCACAAGTAAAGGGCAATGGTCCGAGATCGATATTTTGAGTATAGAAGCCTTTAGTGAAGGATGGAGGAGATCGACTGCCATGTCACAAATATACGATCCAAATTGCTTTTTGGTTGTCCCCTAAACCAGGTGAACTTCCCATTGGAGGTAGGTATTTCGAGAAGTTGCAAGTTCTGTATGAATTAATTGAAGTCTTCAGAACCAGTAGGGGTATGAGTTGACTACCCCTATGAGATGGCTGTAAGATTTCATTGAAGTCCCTTATTAACAAACATGGTACACTGAGGGATGTACAAAGATGAAACAGATCATCCTAGATTTGAGCTCTAGCCTCCATATGATAAGAGTTGTATAAATTAATAATACAACATTTGAGATTGATGGATGAAATATAACCTGAGAGAGCAATCCAATTCTTATCACAAATAACAGATTCAAATCAGAAGAAGTTTTTATTCCATATTGAAATTAATTCTCTAGAGCTTCCATGGGATAGGCATGCGAACCATTCGAAATTGTCATCCTTCCACAAAGAGTTAAGGATTCGAGGATTAAATTCCTCTAACTTAGTTTCTTGGATGAAAATCATGTTAGGATTATGTTGATTAATCAAGTTTGCGAAGCACACTTCTTTTTATTTTTGCACCAATTCCACGAATATTCCAATATAAGAGAATCATTAATCTGGTGAATATCTGAGGGGATGAGGTCAATCAGACCTGATTTGCAGTGCAATTAGACTTTTGAGTCTTGAGAATCTCCACAATTCTGTTATGTAGTGCTGACATAGGGCCATCAAAACGGATGCCAAATTTTTTCGCCAACTCGATAATGGCAGTAGCACATATGTTTTCAAAGTCATGATCATGATATGGCTTTTCTCTAGCTTGACAATATAACACCGTTTGATTCCCAATATACATAATAAGTAAAGTGGAATAACACCCTCATTCATTTAATATAGTTAACCTTATGGGCAGGAGCTAAAGACAAATCAGATGCTCACTTGATCATTCTTGATCATAGTGATATTTTGCTAGATTTTCAGTCATTTTTGACCGAATTTGTAGTATATTTGCGTTCACCCTGTTTTATATTCATAATATAGATGGAACTACCTGAGATGAATATGAGTTGTAGAGTTGGCAAAATGAAGCAATGAAAATACAACACACGATGAGAAATGGTATGCTTGCACCATACCCCATATCCGCTCAGACAAAGGAGCACATAGTGCTATACAAACTTGTATGAGGAACTTCAAATGGAAACAACTTTCCAACAACAAATTGGATGAAGGTAATTCCAGTTGGATGTGAAATCTTGTTTCGATGTCTTTCCAACAACTATTCATAATCTTGATTTGGATATAAAACGAAGAAGTTATGCTCGTTTTAAGTTAAACTGTCCTACCATATCATAAAGAATGGTGCGCCCGCACCTGATTTTGGAACCATTCGAATCTGCAAAAGAAAAAAACTTGAGGCTGCTTAAAAACAAGAGTTTTTGTTTTAAGTTTTTATTATGCACTTATTCTAGACCATAGCAAGGACTATTAGGGTTCATATTAGAGAGAAAATTTGAAGCTTTTGGCTAGATTATAGAATCATAGATTATAGTTTGTGATTCCTACAGCATCAAAGAAACTTTTTATTCCATTTAATTTCAAAGTTTCAGTTTTATTCCATCTTTTCATGGTTGTTCTTGTTCTTCCTTATTATTAGTTCTTCTTTATTAAAGTTTCATAATTGATATTAGGGGTGTTCGCGGTTTGGGTTGGTGCAGTTTGGGATGTAACCCAACCCAAACCGCAAATATACGGTTTGACATTTTTCCAACCCAAACCGGACCGCACTTTTGGCCAAACCAACCCAAACCAAACCGCGCAAAACGGTTTGGTGCGGTTTGGTTTGCGGTTTAACCATTTTTTCCTCCGTGACATTAATTTTTTTAATCTAAGAGTAAAAAAAATTGTTAACAAATATAAAGAGTCCAAATAAATAGGAAGTTGACTTCATAATTAAATATAAATTATTATTTATCAAAAGTGTCCAAGTTATTTACCTCAAACTTCTTTTTTTAGTTGTATGCCACCTTGTCAAGTGTATTTAAAAAAAATAAAAATAGATAATTTTTTTTGAAAAAAAGATCATATAAGATTGCGGTTTATGGTGCGGTTTCGGTTTACAAAAATTAAAACCCAACCCAAACCGCGAACCGCGGTTTGCTTGAAATCATAACCCAAACCGCAATTTTGAAATCGCAAACCAACCCAAACCGCGAAAAAACGGTTTGGTTTGCGGTTTGGTGCAGTCCAGACCGCACTCTGAACAGCCCTAATTGATATATCTATTAGATTAATTGTCTCTTAATCATGTTTAGCTCTAGATTAGTCTTAGATTCCATGTTTAATTGCTTAAAATCCATGATTAGTGAGTAGTTTCTTATCCACGGTTAGGGTGAAAGTAGGGAGTAGGCTTAATTATTTTGTAATTGTGATTGTGATGTTCTAAAGATGTTTATGCATTGATCTTGGATTTTTGAGCCCTTAGGATAGATATTGATCACATTTATACTTTGGTATTTTGACTTCAAATGTTCTTATATCAAATTGTGAACTCTTTTATCATCTCTAAGAATCAACTTAATTTATAGGCCAATATGTTGGGTATAAATTAAGGGGATCCTTTATTTGGGGTCATCTAAATTTATTGAATCTCTTAATCAATAAACTAAAGACCATTTGAGATAGGATTTAATTGATTGATTAAGTGATTATTTGTTGAACCCTAGTTTTGATGATGACAACGGAACAAAGATGCAAACGAAGAAGTGGACTATCGAGTTATTTAAGTGCATGAATTTCAAGGTATCATTGAAAGGAACAAAGAGAATACTAAGTCAAGGAAGAAATCAAGTTGTATTTTAAATACTAAGTGAAGATGTTTCCCTATTTGATACTGGAGCAGCATTGGAGCCTGAAGAATAAAGCGAAGAGTTTTATTTCTAGTTCCATTGTCAAGGAACGAGTAAAGATGGTAAGGAATTGTCGCAGTTTTTATTTGAGAATGATAGTTTGTTCCTTTGTAAGGAACAAACGAATTGACACTAAACTAATAAGTGAAAGGAACTAACAAATAAAAGGAACTAGAGTTAGGTTGAAGCATTACAACGGTACATTGATGACAATTAAGAAGATAATGCCTAGAATATAGGTAACCGTTTTTATCTAAGGAAAAATCTGATTTTATGGAAAATCTTTAAAAAGATAATAAAAATATTATTCGGTTTTTACGGAATTTATTTAAAGATTATATCTTTATTAAAATAATTTAGTTTCAGATTTAATATTTAATATGCTTTAAATTAAATCTGATTTTCGAGTAATGCTCAAAGTAGTTACTATAATTTAGGAGCAGTAACTAAAAACACTCCCACGTCTAACAGTGATTATGGGATCATGGGATGTTTTGAGGAACGTGTTCCTTGTGGTAAGGAACATCATGGGATAATGGTTTTTCACAAATGCATGTTTTAATTCCCACGTTCTAGATTACTGTCACTATAAATAATAATGTCTAAGTAAGTTCCAAATTGTGTTTGACTAAGTGTTTTAGTGAGTTTAACTAATTAAAGTGTCAGTGCCTTCATTCTCTCATAATAGCCATCAGTTCTTTGCTTTCTTACTCTAATTCCACTAAGCTTATTTCGATCAATTGTATTTTGGTTTTCGGGGTAAGGGGACTTTGAGTGAAGTTCTGTGACAGAGAAGCTTTGAGTAAAGCTAGAAGGAGTGAGAAAACTTCGAGTGATGTTGATATGATCTGTGTTTAAGGGAACAGTGGCCCAGAAACTTGAGTTTAGGAACTCAAGGTGTGGCTCGTAAGTAGAATTAGGTTGTAACAGTTTACAGAAAATTTCGAGTCAAAGTAAATAAGACGAGAAACAAAGTAACAAAGGAATTATATTTCAATAAATGTATTGAGTACAATCTCTGTAAACATTTTATAGTGAAAAAATAAACTAAGTCCTCTGATTCTGTTTCGTAGCTTGAGAGTGACACGTGTTGGTGTCGACGGGGAGTTGAATGTAGACTGACCTGTTTTCAATGTCAACCTGAGTTTGAGTGTGGGATGACGTTTTGTCAACGTCAACCTGAGTTTGAGTTTTGTTTGGGTATATTCGAATGAGGGCTGACAAAGCTTGAATCTCAGTCGAATATGTTTGAGTGTGTATCTGAACAGTCGGCACAGGTTTGATGTGCTTGTTGACTAATTGTGGAGAGAATTCTAAGAGAATTTGATGAGCTCTTGAGAATAATGATTTTCCCTGTCCTCAACTGAGAGATGTGAGGTATATTTATAGGGAATGGGGATCCCTTCATGGACTTGGTATTAATTCATGGGTTTGGGACCCGTTTATGACTTGAAAGTCTTTTTTTTTTACCTTTGCCATTTGACCATCTTATTTGAACTAGTAATATGGGCTAGCCCAAATATTTTAAAAACCCAAATTATATTTGTTTAATTTAATTTGGATATGTTATTTGAGTGGACTAAATTAATTAAATTGGGCTAATCATATTTATTCTTAGCTCAATAATAATCAATTTATTTTAATGTAAAATACTAATAAATTTTTAGTGTCTACAAATTGCCCCCTCGAGACCATGTCACGTATACGACTTGAAGTTTTTAAGGGTGACAGGGTCTCGATAAATTTGAGTTTCACTTGATAATGGTTTGACAACCACTGTGTTGTTTGACGATTTTCTTTTTACAAGTAGAGTCATGAATTTTCCCAACTCTATCAAGTCTTAGATTTAAGAGTTACAATCTTAATCTGGTTAGGATTTTCTGTTATCGACTAAAACAAATCGTATCCTACTAGGTTTTGGCTTTTGATGCACCAGTGTACAAATACACGCACCTTCTGCAAATCAAACCACGCCATCATCTTCCTGTTATTTACTTTTTTTTTTCCTTTGACTCTCGAACACCCACCAATACTGTTGTGCATGTACATGTTATGTTTTATGCACATGTTATGTTTTGATGATGAAAATTATTATAATATGTTATAGTATGAAAGTATGTAACAGTTGCAACAGATGCATGAAGAAAGAAATTAATAAGAAGACTTTGAAGAAAAGAAGAATCAAGATTGAAGTCAAGTTTATATGTTCTTAGAATAGTTACTTTGTTAAAATGTAATATGCTCTAACTTGGTGATATGCTATGTGCTAAATTAGAAATATAAAGTTAGTATAATTATTATTTTCTTTGAGTTAAGAAAGTAAATAATTTATTAAAATTATATATCTATATAAAAAGGAAATAGTTTTCAAAATCAGAAATAAAAGGATTAGGAAAACGTGTTTTTAGAAAAAGATTTTATAAAACCGTGTTGAAAAAGATTTTGATAAAAAACGATTTTGAAAAAGATTTTAATAAAAATTGTTTTGATAAAAAGTTTTTAAGAAAAAGATTTTAAAAATGATTTTCATAAAAAACGTGTTTTAAAGAAAAAAGATTTTTACAAAATCAGTTTTTAAAACGTGTTAAAAGATTTTTTCAAAACATGTTTTTAAAATGTTTTTAAAAGAGTATTATAAAACTGAATTTCCTAAAAACAAGTTTTATAAAATCAGATTTTATTTTGGAAAATACTTTTGAGTTGAAAAGAAAATCTTTATGGAAAACATATCTTTTTGAATAAAGATAAAGAGGAAAAAAGATAAAGTTTGATTTTCTAAAAGAGATTTAAATTCCTTGAATTAAGGAATTGAAAGATATCCTTTGAAAGGATATTCGTCCAATCCACGTTATATAAAAGGGATTCATAATTCACTTTTAGATCTCACGTTTTCAGAGAGAAAAATCGAGTCTATTAAAAGCTGAAAACTATTTCCTCTGGCACTGAGCATAGCACTGAGCGAGTCAGATTTAAGTTACTATTTCACAATTGTAATTGTCCTCTAATTGCTTGACTAAGAAGCACATCATTGAGGATCGTTCTTTCTTTGTAACTTTAACATTATGAGAGTGTCAACACTTAGAGTTAAGTGTTGGGAGTCATTACTAGGGTTAGTAGTGAGGGGAATCTTATTGTATCAAGAGTTTGATATTTTAGGATTCAAAGAAATAAAGAGTTTTGTTTCTTGTGGACGTAGATCTCAGAGGTGAGATTGAACCACGTTATATCTTTGTTTGTGTCAAATCTAATATCTTTTAAGTTTATTATTCGCAAAAACTCAAATCAGCGATTTACGAGTGTTTGGCACAGTGCCAGGCACTGAGCCACAAAAGGATTTTTGCGAAAATCGATTAGACTTCACCACTCAATTCAACCCCCCTTCTTGAGTGTCACCTTGTGTTCCAACAAATACTAACTCCTTTTTCCTATCCTGCATTAATATTTTGATAGCGCTCAAGTGTCATCACCAAATACAAAAATTCTAAAGAAGTCAGAGGCTTCTCCATTTGCATCCAACAAGATACTAGTGGTTATACTCTACACTTTTCTTTTTCTTAAAGGTTTGTGAATGTTTATTTAATGTCAAGGCACATGTATAATCCATCATGATCTCCTGTGTTGGAATTCTTCATCAACATCATCCGAATGTTTTTTTCTTTTTTAAGAAAAACTCTTGGCTTTGCATACCAATTTGTTTACTGTTCCTTTTTCCTTTTTTTGTTTTACTTAGCAACAAATTTCATGTGTTAGAAGAACACACGTTCAAACTTCAAACCTTGGCATTGCTTTCTATGCCATGATGCTTGAATCTTGATATCCTATTAGCCTGTAGGCTATAAATAAATAAATCCCCAAGAACCCCATATCCGTGATCACTGATTTCAGGCACTTCCTCTACTTCTTTCAGAATATATAGCAGTACTGCGTCGCCCGAAAATTAAGACTCGAGCCTTCTCACAACTCTACGTCCAGTAAGTTTCAATCTTCGCACCCCTTTTTTTTCATAATATCCATGCTTAACAAACCAAAAACTTGTTGCACCCTTTTTTCTTCTACCGGTGATTATTATATACATGTTACTCAGTTTGTGCCTTGCCTTTTTTTTTGTTTGTATGGCAGAGGGTTTGTATGTTTGGAGGAGAGAGAACTGAGACTTTGTAATTTGTTTTTTTTTTTTTTTTTTTTCTGGACTGTATGATGTACTGCAGTTTATTTGCTATAGACTCGCATACCCGGTGTGCACTTGGTTTGACTTGTTGTATAATGCAACACCAAGCAGGTGACCTGGCTCTACACGCCAACATCTGCGTGTGATATATGTAACCAGTAGGAATCCACTTAGTATTGCATGCAGCCTTATTCGTACTACGGTACTAGGCAACACCAATTCAAAGTTCTTGAGAAGAACAACTATACAACCCGCATCTTGCAAGTTATATATATATTTTTTGTTTCATTAATGGACTTCTGAATTTCACCTTTTCAGTTTGAATTTCGGTGATTTATCTTGTTGCCCCTATTTAGTCTCTTTGTTTCACACCCTTTTTTTTTCCTATGTGAGTGTGCATTTTTTTTTTGGCACAATTAGGTCTTGAACTACTTTGTTTGACTTGCAGCACATCATATTTTGTGAGATACTGAACTTCTAGACTATCTTTGAAGCGTTGCAGAAGCTCAAGACTAGTGAGGTGATGATTTTGTTACACCCTTTTTGTCTAGAATATTTTATTAGTATATTATTTTTTTGTGCATGTGTACCCGTGTATTTTTGTGTGTGTGTGTATGACAGGTTCACTTGAAGATGGGGACTTCGTCGTGATGGGCCACATGTCTTTAGCACTGTGAGCCTGTCAGGGGTGTTACTCATATGTCTTTAGCACTACGACAGTGACACCTCCAGACAGTCCCTTGAAGACGAAGACGAAGGCGGGGATTCCGTCGTGATGGGCCACATGTCTTTAGCACTGTGAGCATGTCAGGGGTGTTATTCATATGTTTTTAGCACTGCGACACTGACACCTCCAGACAGTCCCTTGAAGACAAAGACGAAGGCGGGGATTCCGTCGTGATGGGCCACATGCCTTTAGCACTGTGAGCCTGTCATGGGTGTTATTCATATGTCTTTAGCACTGCGACACTGACACCTCCAGACAGTCCCTTGAAGACGAAGACGAAGGCGGGGGATTCCGTCGTGATGGGCCACATGTCTTTAGCACTGTGAGCATGTTAGAGGTGTTATTCATATGTCTTTAGCACTGCGACACTGAGACCTCCAGACAGTCCCTTGAAGACAATCAGACTCACCCTCAAGGTATGTTGTGTAGCCCATGATTATTTGTTTTGTCAAATGATTATTTGTTTTGTCAAATGATTGTTCATCAAGCCAGCGTAGTTCCAATGCACGTATGTTTCTTTCAACATATGCAGTTTATCCTCTTGCTTATGAGTTAACGATGCTCTTACTTTTCAAGAGTAGTAGGGCTTCAAAAACTTGTCGTTGATAGGCCCCACCCGTAATCCGTCAGCGTCAACAATTTTATAGGCCCCATTAGTGTACACCTCTTTGACAACGTATGGACCATCCCATTTAGAACTGAATTTACTTCCCGTCTTGCAAAAAATAATGATGGATCTCTTAATTGCTAGGACCATGTCTCCAACTTGAAAGGAGCGGGGTCGAACTTTCTTATTGAAAGCGCGTGACAGGCAAGCTTGGTAGCACTCAGATTTTTGTTGTGCTTGGAGTCTTTTTTCGTCAAGCGCCTCCAACTCTAAGTCGGAGTTTATCATTTTCATCAGAGGTCAAGCCTTCTTGTATGGCAATTCGCAATGATGGAATTTGAAATTCCAGGGGGAGAACGGCCTCAATGCCATACACGAACGAGTATGGGGTTGACTGTGTGGCTGATTCATATGTCGTTCTATATGCCCATAATGCTTCCCCTATTCTTTCATCCCAATCACGTTTGGACTTCGCAACCACTTTGCTCAATAAACTACAAAGTGACTTGTTGAACGCTTCAGCTAACCATTCGCAGGTGCATTGTACATGGATGATCTATGTTGTGTGAATTTAAACTTCTCACATAAGTTTTTCATCAACTTATTGTAAAATGGTGTTCCATTGTCCGTGACAATTCGTTGGGATACACCATATCTATAGATGATGTGAGTACGAATGTAGTCAACAACATTTTCTTTTTTCACTTCACGTAGGGGGATGGCTTCTGCCCACTTAGAAAAATAATCAGTCGCTGCCAAAATATACGCTTGTCCAGCAGATGACTTTGGTGTAATTGGGCCGACTACGTCAAGTCCCCATGCTTCAAATGGCCAGGATGCGACTGTGGGGTGCAATGGCTCTGGAGGTTGATGAATGAAGTTAGCGTGAAATTGGCGAGCTTCACATTTCTTTGCATAGTCCATGCTATCTTGTACCACGGTTGGCCAATAGTAACCCATTCTTTTAATACGGTCATGTAGTTTTGGACCTGACTGATGAGCGCCACAGACTCCAGAGTGAGCTTCCTCCATGGTTTGTTTTGCTTCTTCATCTCCAAGACATCTTAACCAAAGACCATGAAAGGATCGTCGATAGAGAGTCCCCTTATAATATATAAACCGTGAGGCTCGACGACGAATCTTTGTCTTATGTTTTGGATCACTTGGCAATTTTTCATGTTCCAAATAATCAATAATTGGTTGACGCCAATCTTCTTCGTCGATTTGATAGACAGAGATTATGTCGACTTCTTCAGCATATTCGTCAACACCATCGTCATCAGGAGTAACAACCCATTGTTTGCAAACGGATACATTCATTCTTTCTTCTGCCCCAGTGCCAAAGTGGCTGCAAGCCCAGCTAGCACGTCAGCCATCTTGTTGGCACTCCTTGGAACATGTTCTAACTTGACGGTATCGAATTTGTCAAGCAATTGTGATGCTTGCCTTTGATAAGGGATTAGATTATTCTTTTTGACTTCATATTCACCTGACAGTTGTTTTAAGACCAATTGGGAGTCCCCGTGAATGTCTAAATCTCTAAGTCCCATTTCGATTGCCATTTGGAGGCCTATTATGAGTGCTTGGTACTCAGTCATATTATTTGAGCACAGTTGAGTTAGCACAAAAGACAACTCCAGCTCCCGCACCGTCATGACGAGCGGCGCCGTCAAAGTACATTTTCCAAGGTGGGAGTATTTCAATGAAAAACACGTCTTCACCTGGCAAATCGTCTGATATCTCCCCTTCTGCAGGGACTGGGTGGTCCGCGAAAAAATCTGCTATCGCTTTCCCCTTGACAACCTTTTGCGGAACATACACAATGTCATATTGTTTCAAAAGCGTAGCCCACTTTGCAAGTGTGCCAGACAACACGGGCCTTGAGAGAATGTATTTTATTGGGTCAGACCTTGAGATGAAACGTCATCCCACACTCAAACTCAGGTTGACGTTGACAACAGGTCAGTCTACATTCAACTCCACGTCGACACCAATATGTGTCATTCTCAAGCTACGAAACAAAATCAGAGGACTTAGTTTAATTTTCATTATAAATTATTTACAGAGATTGTACTCAATACATTTATTGAAATATAATTTCTTTGTTACTTTGTTTCTCGTCTTATTTATTTCGACTCGAAATTTTGTGTATACAGATTTTGGCACGCTCGTGGGACTACTCTGCCTCTCATCTCTTTTCGTCATCAACAACAAATCTGAGAAATGGCCTCAAGAAGAACATCTCTCAATCTTCTGAAAACTCTGCTGACACCACACGAATGTAACGTTGGGTGATTATATGGATGATATGACTCTTGGTTTTCGCACCAGAGGAATGAAGAAGGCTGCTATTGTTGCCGCCGCTGCAAAGCTCCGAAGTGCGAACGTTCCTACTAGGCCAAGAAAGCTCTCTAAGCCTACTACTACTGAATCATCTGTCGTGCATGGCTCATACAAGGAGCGTGAAACCCCTGTGTTTGGCTCAATCGCTTTGGCTGAACGTGAGCCATCATTGATTGCTTCTCAAATATGGAAGCAACTCTCATCTGATAAGTCAGACAGACTGACTGTCCACACTAGCCCTCTCTTTGACCCACTCAATGTGGGGAGTGACGATGAGACAAGTGATGACATTGTTGACTCATCACCTAAAGATTATCGACTTAGAGGAACCCTTACTTCTCTCAGTCAAACACTGCTGCTGTTATGGTGACTTCGGCTAAGACAGTTGAGGAACAACTTGCTGAAATGAATAGCCTACTCCAAAAATTAATGAAGATGAGAAGAAAAAGATGCTCAAATCTGACTCCAAAATGAGCAAATTGCTGCCCTCAACAAGAAACTTGAGGGGGGCGACGCAGCATCAAGATTGGATATATAGGGGTGAAAGCGAAGGCGATAGTGGTGAAGACGATCGCCGCCCACCCACAGCTCGACAACTTGAGTTATTAGTAGCTCACGCTATCAAAAATCAACTCGGGTAAAGTTCTCAAGGCAGTCATCGGTATATAAAGCCTTATACCAAAAGAATTGACAAGCTGCATATGCCACTTGGCTATCAGCCCCCAAGTTCCAGCATTTCGATGGGAAAGGAAATCCTAAGCAACACATTGCTCACTTTGTGGAAACATGCAATAATGCTGGTACCACAGATGATTTCCTGGTCAAACAATTCGTTCGTTCTCTTAAAGGCATGGCCTTTGACTGGTACACTGATTTACCCTCACAATCCATCGACAGTTGGGATCAAATTGTAATAGCCTATATTTTAAGCAGGTTTAATAACGACTTTATAAATGAGATTTGATAAGTATAATAGCTTATATTTTCAGACACGTTTTAGTCAAAGTTAGCTATGTTCATATTAGTAAAAGAAATTACTTTGAGAATTATTTTTTTTATCGTCCAAAGTAAGTTCTAAGCACAAATAAGTTAGTATGGATTTTATATAATAGAGATATTGAGTTAAGGATTTCAAGCTTTGAAATAAAGAGAAATCCATTTTTAATTACAATTTATCTCTCCTTGAGTCATCTACTTTAGATGCTAAAGCATCACTCTCTCCTCTTCATAACTTCTCAATCAAGTGCCAAAGTGTATTATTTTCCATTGATCAATTATTCTCTTCAAGATTTCAGTTTAATTACCCAAGTGGTTAAGAATTGGGAGAAACCTTAAAACAAAAATAAAACCCCAAAACCTCAATTTTCTCTCTCCTCTGATTTTATACCCCGTACTGTGCATGCTCAATTTCTTCATTTTAGATTCGGAATTTACCCAAACTTATTGAATCAAAGTTGTAGATCTCGAAAAGGTATTGAACTTAGACCCAAAAATCACTTGATTTGGAGATCGGAGCTATGAGTTATGGTCTTTGCAAGTTTGGTGTTGCTACCTTCATTTCTCTCTCCTTTGTTTTTATTCCGACAATCTGTTACCCCAATTATCTACAACATGCAATCAATCTTTTGCTCTTTGTTGCTGAATCAAAGTTGTAGATAACTTCGAGCTAATGAATTTTGGCACAAAAATCACTTGATTCGGGTTTGGAGCTATGAGTTATGATCTTTGTAAGTTTGGTGTTGCTACCTTCATTTCTCTCTCCTCTGTTTTTATTCTGACAATCTGTTTCCTCAATTATCTATAACATGCAATCCAATTTTACTCTTTTTTCTGAATCAAAGTTGTAGATCACTTCGAGCTAATGAATTTGAGCACAAAAATCGCTCAATTTGGAGTTCGGAGCTATGAGTTACGCCTCACACAAGTTCAGCACTGCTGTTGTACTTTGTGTTGCGTTGCTGTCGTGGTTGGCTTGTTTGCCCATGTTGTCATTGCTAACTTGTTGCCTTGTTGCTGCCATTGTTGGTATTCCTTTCCATATGAAGGTATAAGCTAATTTTTCTTAATTCCCATCTCCTTTGATTCCAATTCAAGTGTGGTGCAATTGATTTTATATTCATTTTAGAAATAAACTTGGTTCTAATTTTGTTATTGATTAGCAAATATAGTTATGATAAGAGTTGTTAAACTTAAAGATTGAAATTTTATCTTTCTTATTGGATTGAAGCTTCTAATATGAAGTAAGCCCTTAAGTAAGTTTATAAAAACTGATTTTTATAAATTATGTTGTTTGATAATACTCTCTGAAATCAGAATGATTTGTTAGAGATGAAATTGATGTTGTGAGTTGGATTAGTAGAATGGGTTGTATATAAAGTTGTGGTGGTTAGTTCATGGAAGAGCTTAGAAAGTATGAGTAATTCAATTTGTTTATCTAAATTGTTGTGAGGATGGTTAATGATTGTTGTTATTGTTTTGAGGTCGTTGTTGGAGTATGTATATGGAGATAAATTATGAAGTTCGAGCTATAGTGGTTATCCAGAATGTCGAATTATTTGGAATTGTTTCAAGGTACACACATGTCCTTCCACCTTTGAATCTATATTCGTGTTTTATGTGATTTCATGTGCTGAGCTTAATAAGCCTTTTATATAATACAAAATTATTCAAAGTGTTATTCTGTGTTTACAAGAGTTGTTAACTACATATTTGGTTTTAAGCTAGAGCGAAAGCTTTTATGTGATGAGTTTTACTGAGTGATATTTTTATGAAGAACTGATTGGAGGTAGTTGAATCCTTCAATAATATCGATGTGTGATATTATTAAACCTACTTGTTTCCACATCGAATTTATAATAAGCTTCTTATGCTTAGTAAGTTGATCTTTTATATGAAAGTGTAGCTATGAGAATTAAAGCAAGGATCTTTAGTATATCTAACTATATAAATGGTTTTACAACAAGTACTCCGATTTATGAACTAAGCGGGACGTCGACTCGATATATTATGAACTTGCTTTCGATTTAAACTATAGTTATATTTGAAAGTTTCAGAGAAAAAGAAAGGAATTTTGATCAAGGATGTTGAGTTAAAATTTCAGGTTTAAACAATTGTGAAAATATTGTGATATAAGTTTATATGGAATTTGAAAGTATGAAAAACTCTTTATTATGGTTTGAGATTTTGATTATATATGATCATGAACTTTGAAAATTATGACTGGAGTTATGAGCAAATATGGACTCGTAAATTATAAATCAGGTTTTCTAGTTCTATTAATGACGGGGAGGATCTTACTCCTTTAAATTTTTATGAAGAAGTTCTCATAGGAAAAAGTCTCTCAATTTGGGTCAATTTAATGAACATTATTTTCGGATTTAAGTTTGGAAACACGTAAGTCTAGTGAAACAAGTTATATCTTTACAGAATATCATGGATGAATTATGTTATATGGAGTTTGGAATCTAAGTTAGAATGAGTTTGCTGTGAGATGGGTACTTGTGAAGTTCTGTTTAAGAAATACAATTGTCGTTTTGAGGATATTATTAGAAGTAGTCAAATATTCCAAGATTCACTTATGGCGTATAAACAAGGCTGAATGGTATCACTCGATGATATTTCCGAAAAACATATGGAGCTTGATTATGTAAGAATGAAGATTTGTGATGTCATAATTGAAGGATGAAGTAATTGTTGGGAGGTTCTAACTAAGAATGAAGATGTTATGTGTGGACTAGATTAGATAGTTAGGGAATAGTAAATTGGATTGAATTTCAAAGGTCAAATATTAATTTATGAGTTAATGGAGTTGTTAAGAGGTTTGTGAGTTCAGAGGATGTGTAGGATTTGAGATATGAATGTCGTATCAGTGAAATAAAGGATCCAATCTTGGTGGTGGTTTAGAGAAGTATCGATTAGAGAGATATAATTTACAATACTTATGTAATAAAAGATCATATCCGCAAAGGGGTCAAGTAAAAGAGTTTGGAGCATAATTTCGTCTATTGGATGAGTAAGATTATGAAAATGGATATTGGAAAGAAAAATATAAATCTAGATAATAGAGAGCATGGTAATTAAAGTTATATAATGACAATACTAAGCGTATGGTGTTAAGCTAATATGAGCTTTCAGTACAAATACATGGGGACGTATGGTTGTGAATTATAAATTTGAGAAGGATGAGGACAACGAGTGGAGTATTGGGAAATATGGAGTGAGATATTTTCATAGTAATTGTAGGTGATTTATGATAATGTAATAAGGTTATATTCTGGCAATGAAAGTTCATGTATTGGGAATAAGAAAACCTTTAAGGGGAAAATTCATATCATGAGAATTTTGGAATGCTATAGTTTAGATGCTATAAGTTAAAGACGGAAGTCCAAGTACAAAGAGAAACTATTATGATGAAGGGAATTGCCAAAACATGTTGAGGATACCTTATAGTCTACAAGTAAAATATTACAGGTTAATCGCACGAGCTTAGAATTGGGTCTCGATTATAGTTAATTATCTTATAAGTCTTTGAGAAACATATTTTACATTTTGATTATGTTATGGGTTCGACTGCGGAGAGACATTTGATTTCGAATACGTTTTATGTATATTACTTCCTTTAAAAGAATATTTAGGTAAGTGAGATTATTTGAGTTCGAGTTGTGTTATAATAAGATTATTGAGGTTCAGGTATTTTGGATTGTTAATTACATTTCAACTTTGTTTTGTTTTATATTAATTTACGGATGGAAGTTTAAGTCGTTGATACACTTTGGAATTGAGTATGCGATACGAATTAAGAACAAGAGTAAAGTTTTGAAAGATATAAGTTTGTGTTATTGAGAAAATAAGCATTATGATTTAGTTATTGTTTTATGGGGAAAGTAAACAATAATGGAGCGAGATTCAATATGTTTATGGAGGGTATTGTTCCTTTGAGAGTCATGACCCAAAAATTATTGAGGTTAAGTTTTGGAAATTCCTAATTCGAAGTACCGAGCAGGAAGTTATGTTCATTTTAAGTTCAGTATTTTTGCTGTAATTATTTTGACAAAAGTTCCAAATGTTCAAGTTAACTCAACCCTTTTGGTAAAGTTTAAATGAGCACACTAAGTGCCTATACGACTTTTACAAGCAGTAAAGAATTGATTATTTCCTTATATCTTTACACGTAACTAATATGTGAAATTGTTGACGTAAAACAAAAGATTTCAAAAGAAGATCCAAGTCTTGCAATGATTAGCAACACCATAGTAGTTGTGATTCTTTTCCTCTTCATGGATAAATATGTGTTCTTTGGAACACGTGTGAATTGATAAACTGTGCATTTAAACTATTTATTAAATAAACTATGGATACAAGTGGGTAAAGGCCGATACCAAATAAGGTACGGTATGAACAACAACCCTTGGAGGATGGGTGATCTCCTTTCGAACCCTCGCTGGGTGGGTGAAGTCCAGCAGATAATAAAAATGGGACATGTCCTGGTTAAGGCTTGCAAGCATAAATATTTAAACGGTGGGGTGACGACCTCCATTAGCTTAGAGACAGTCGGCTCCTTGTGTAAGGACCCCTCTCTATTCGTGTTCGCTTTACCCAAAGAAATTAAATGCTATAGACCCAAAGGGGTTTGAATGATCTAAGTGGTGATCTTCATGATAAAAATTCTTACTTTAATGCGATTGTGCAAGGATAGTAATCCTGAAATTTTTAAGCAAGCAGCTTACTTGTGAAGCATGCCGAATTCTAGCATGAATTGTGTATGAATGGTCTTAAGCCACCAAAAATGGGGTTTTGGGATGAGCTTATGTATTCAACTGTTGTTGAAATTTGTCCTTATGGCAAAGAACTTATTATCTGTAGTATATGTATGAGTACTCTTTATCAGACTTCTAGTTAAGGGTTCTTGGTGTCGTAATAAAGACTTTTCTAACTATTTGATTTTAAGTATTTTTGAAGTTTGGGATTGTTCCACTTGACGAGTAATAAACCGCACAACTATATTTTAAGCCACTAAAATGAATTTCTGGTTGGACAGTGTGTGTACTCAGTTTTTCTGATTTTGTTCTTGGAACCTGTCCTGGTGGGGGCAGGGTTCATTGTTAGTGATTTTGCAGGGTTGATGTCGAGGACTTGGAATATGATTATTGATCAAGAAGAAGATTTTTATGTTTTGAGATGGTGAACTGAGGTTAAAGTTCGATGCGTTTGGAAGTATTTGTAATCTGTTATTTGATTTTCAAGTTGTTATGTTGTGGGCCCCTGACCCACAGATCCAGAATCATTTTTATAGGTTTTGTTTCCGCTGTGAATAAATGTAAATTCGAGGATTGTTATGTGTTGATTGTGTTTAGTGTATCTTAAGTGTGATTAGTTAGCAACTCGGAAGTGCGGGCTGTTACACAAATGGAGGAGGAATTCCTGAACAGGTTCTATAGCACTAGACGTATTGTCAGTATGACTGAACTAACTAAGACTCACCAGTGGAAGGATGAGCCAGTCATCGATTACATCAATCGTTGGCGCGCATTGAGTCTAGAGTGTAAAGATCGCCTGACTGAAGTCTCTGTTGTTGAGATTTGCATTCAAGGGATGGATTTGGACTTGCTTTATATTTTACAAGGTATAAAGCCTAGGACTCAAGGAGAGAATCATGCAACTTGCAATGTTGTCGAAGCTAATCACGCCTCTGCAATGTTAGATTCCTATTGGGAGGCTCAAACTCTGCAGTTTGGGAGTCTGGAGCCAGTAATTGTACATGTGTTGTGACTAGTTCTTCAAGTTGATGAGGTGCCATTTGTTGAGAACAATAGCCCAACTAGCAACCAACAAGAAGTGGATGATGAAGGGTGGACGTTAGTCACTAGAAGGAGACCTAGACGATAGTCGAAGCCTCAACCAAAGGTTGCTTGTCGTAAGAAGAAGCACCAAAAAAGGAAAAGCTCAAGACGCTCGAAAGAAAAGAAAACGTCAAAAAAGCATACTAAACAACAAGTATTGCCAATTGACTTACTTGAACAAGACCCACTTACTCCTGTGATCTTGGAAGAATTCTTTCCTGAAGATTACTTTACTACTGTTACTGTTAATGCTACCTCATTCATTGAGAATAATGAAGAAAAAGAAGAAGAGGGAGATCAAGAGAAGGTTAAAGAAAATGAAGTCTCTGTTAAAGTGATTGTTCAACATTCAGGGTCAGAGATAGATGCAAAGATATTATCTATCTTAGAAGCTCTTCCTACACGCATGGGATGGAGGCAGATCTTTCATTTGCCTCGAGAAATGTGTCGATAGGTGGCTCTTGCACTTCAGCATCCAGAACTATACCTTGTCAAAGTGAAAGATGCGGGAGAGCCAATAGAAAGTTCGGCTAAATGTACGTCATGTAATTTTGCCTTGGCCTTCACTGATGAAGACTTATTGTTGGGTTCAAAACCTCACAACCGACCCTTGTTCGTTGCTGGTTATATTTTTGGCCAGAGAGTGAATCGTATCTTAGTGGATGGAGGTTCAGCTGTCAACATCATGCCAAAGTCCACCATGATTGATTTGGGGATTACTATGGAAGATCTTTCTGATAGTCGTCTAATGATCCAGGGGTTCAATTTGAACAGTCAGCGTGCCATAGGTATAATACGTCTTAACCTTGTGATGGGAGAGTTAACATCATCTACTCTCTTCCATGTTATAGATACAAAGACGTCATATAAAATGTTGCTTGGACGACCATGGTTACACGAAAATGGGGTAGTCGCATCAACCCTTCATCAATGTCTGAAATTTTATTGATGAGGAGAGAAGAAAATAAATGGAGATGTAAAACCCTTTAGCATGACAGATTTGTACTTTGCCGATGCTAAGTTTTTTGAAGATGAAGAACCCTCGAGTGAAATGTTGCCACCTAAAATTTCTTCAACGGGGAAAAGGGGTACAAACAAAAATGGTGACATTCCATCATCATCAAGCTCTAGGGAGTCAACCAGCACTGAGATGCAACAACAAAAATACAACGAAAAGGTAAAAGAAGAAGTTGTTGCTCAACCCCTTAAAGCATTAAAGAATTCAGTAACTACTACAGTTTTGCGATATATTCCTAAATCACGTCGTAAAGAAGGAGAATCACCTTTTGCAGGGCATCAGGTCATGAAAGTAGGGCCAAAGGAAGAAAAGGGAGTAGATGAGACTACTCTTCAATGTTTAAAGCAAGAAGTGGTTGTTCCTTTTGCCCAGAGCCAACCACAATCAAATTGCTAAGCCTCCGACATCGGAATCTGTTGATCAATCTAGGAGAAAATGGCTTAAGAAGGGTAAATTTGACCCAAACGCTTATAAGCTCTTGGCGAACTCTGGTTATGACTTCGAAAATCCAGCGTCCATGGGAAATGTTATTGAGGTTGAGCCTCATGGAATCAATGACACACAAAAGAAATTACAAGAATATGGCGTTGAGGTACGTCTGACTAAAGTTGGTTTGGGATTTGAAGCTCCAACACCCATCAAAATTTCCGCACGGCGTAGAGGGACAACCTCTTCTCACAATATATTACTATGGAGGAAGTCGAAGAACATGAGGGTGAAGAAGGTGCGACCCAGCAAAAAATATCGGTCTTTGATCAAATACAGTCGCTGTCATAAAGAACCATACATCGGTTTTGACAGACTTGGTGGAACGAGCTAAATGAAGGTGTGAAACCAAAAACACAACACCCTTAAAATTCTCGATTCTCTAAGAAGAAGCATTGTCTTTAAACGTCTTGGCGCATCGACTCAATGATAAACAACCAAGAGTCCAAGACAGTCAGTACAAAGTCGCATCACAAGAGGAAAGATGAAGTCAAAGGCGAGGACGCACCTCAAAGTGTTATTCCATCTCGCATGAGGCGTACACAGGTGGTAGACATCATTGAACATACACCTTTGAAAGCCAAAGGTCGTGTCATAGTGTTAACAAATCAAAGGAGTTCGCCTAGTCAAGAAAAAGAAAAGGATGTTGAATTTGTTTCTTCAAACCATATCACAGGGCATGAGGCTCCTGAAAGTGACGAGGAGATGGAAACAAATGAGGCTCCTAAAACTCTTGAAGATGGGGGGCAAGCCACCGTTGATGAGTTAAAAGAGTTAAACCTTGGAACTCAAGAAGAGCCACGCCCTGTCTACGTCAGCGCTTCTCTTACCCTACCGGAAGAACAAAAATATTCCATGTTACTCTCTGACTATAAAGACGTATTTGCATGGAGCTATAAGGAGATGCCAGGACTGACCGAAAGTCGTTGTCCATCGTTTACCATCAAAAGGGTGTCAGTCCAAAGAAGCAATCTCAAAGACGTTTCAGGCCAGAACTAATTCCTGAAATTGAGGCAGAAGTAAACAAGCTCATTGATGCAGGATTTATTCGTGAAGTCAAGTACCCTACTTGGATAGCAAACATTGTGCCAGTACGAAAGAAAAATGGACAGTTACGAGTTTGTGTGGACTTCCGCGATTTGAATGAGGCGTGTCCAAAGGATGATTTCCCACTCCCCGTAACGGAAATCATGATTGATGCTACCACTGGTCATGAGGCTTTGTCATTTATGGATTGTACAGCTGGATACAATCAAATCCACGTGGCTCCTGAAGATCAAGAAGCAACTGCATTTCGTACCCCTAAAGGGATATTTTGTTACAAAGTTATGCCTTTCGGCTTGAAAAATGCCGGAGCTACGTATCAGCGTGCAATGCAGAAAATTTTCGAAGATATGATGCATCAAATTGTGGAATGCTACGTAGACGACTTGGTGGTAAAGTCTAAGAAGAAGGAGAATCATTTACATGACCTTCGTCAAGTCTTCGAAAGATTGCGAAAATGGAAATTAAAGATGAACCCTCTCAAGTGCGCTTTCGGCGTCACCTCAGGAAAGTTTCTAGGCTTCATTGTAGGCACAGGGGCATTGAAATTGATCAAGCAAAGATTAAGGCCATCCAAGAGATGCCTGAACCTAAGAACCTAAGGAGTTGCGTGGCCTCCAAGGGCGTCTCGCTTACATTCGAAGGTTTATTTCCAATTTGGCAGGCAGATGTCATCCTTTTAGTCATCTCATGAAAAAGGATGCCCCATTCAAATGGGATGACTCATGTAAAAAGGCCTTCGAAAGTATCAAGAAGTATTTGTCTTCTCCCCCCGTCTTGGGGGCACCAATAAAAGGGAAACCACTCATCCTTTATATCGCAGCGCAGGAGCGATCCCTGGGGGCAATGTGTGCTCAAGAGCAAGAAGATCGTAAGGAGACAGCTCTTTATTATTTAAGCCGAACTTTGGTGGGTGCTGAATTGAATTACTTCCCCATTGAAAAAATTTGCCTTGCTTTGATTTTTGCAATCCAAAAATTATGACATTACATGCAAGCACATACAATGCATGTCATCTCAAGGTCTGACCCAATAAAATACATTCTCTCAAGGCCCGTGTTGTCTGGCAGACTTGCAAAGTGGGCTATGCTTTGAAACAATATGACATTGTGTATGTTCCGCAAAAGGGTGTCAAGGGGCAAGCGATAGCAGTTTTTTTCACGGACCACCCAGTCCCTGCAGAATGGGAGATATCAGACGATTTGCCAGGTGAAGACGTGTTTTTCATTGAAATACTCCCACTATGGAAAATGTACTTTGACGGTGCCGCTCGTCATGACGGTGCGGGAGCTGGAGTTGTCTTCATTTCTCCAGAAAAGTGTATACTGCCATACTCTTTTTGCTAACTCAACTGTGCTCCAATAATATGGCTGAGTACCAAGCACTCATAATAGGCCTCCAAATGGCAATCGAAATGGGACTTAGAGATTTAGACATTCACGGGGACTCCCAATTGGTCCTAAAACAACTGTCAGGTGAATATGAAGTAAAAAGAATGATTTAATCCCTTTCAAAGGCAAGCATCACAATTGCTTGACAAACTCGATACCGTCAATTAGAACATGTTCCAAGGAGTGCCAACAAGATGGCTGACGCCTAGCTGGGCTTGCAGCCACTTTGGCACTGGGGCAGAAGAAAGAATGATGTACCCGTTTGCAAACAATGGTTGTTACTCCTGATGACGATGGTGTTGACGAATATGCTGAAGAAGTCGACATAATCTCTGTCTATCAAATCGACAAAGAAGATTGGCGTCAACCAATTATCGATTATTTGGAACATAAAAATTGCCAAGTGATCCAAAACATAAGACAGAGATTCGTCGTCGAGCCTCACGTTTATATATTATAAGGGGACTCTCTATCGACGATCCTTTCATGGTCTTTGGTTAAGATGTCTTGGAGATGAAGAAGCAAAACAAACCATGGAGGAAGCTCACTCTGGAGTCTGTGGCGCTCATCAGTCTGGTCCAAAACTCATGACGTATTAAAAGAATGGGTTACTATTGGCCAACCATGGTACAAGATAGCATGGACTATGCAAAGAAATGTGAAGCTGCCAATTTCACGCTAACTTCATTCATCAACCTCCAGAGCCATTGCACCACCACAGTCGCATCCTGGCCATTTGAAGCATGGGGACTCGATGTAGTTGGCCCAATTACACCAAAGTCATCTGCTGGACAAGCATATATTTTGGCAGCGACTGATTATTTTTCTAAGTGGGCAAGCCATCCCCCTACGTGAAGTGAAAAAAGAAAATGTTGTTGACTTCATTCGTACTCACATCATCTACAGATATGGTGTACCCCAACGAATTGTCACGGACAATGGAAACCATTTTACAATAAGTTGATGAAAAACTTATGTGAGAAGTTTAAGTTCACACAACATAGATCATCAATGTACAATGCACTTGCGAATGGTTTAGCTGAAGCTTTCAACAAGACACTTTGTAGTTTATTGAGCAAAGTGGTCGCCAAGTCCAAACGAGATTGGCACGAAAGAATAGGGGAAGCTTTATGGGCATACAGAACGACATATAAATCAGCAACACAATCAACCCCATAATCGTTGGTGTATGGCGTTGAGGCTGTTCTCCCCTTGGAACTTCAAATTCCATCATTGCGAATTCCATACAGGAAGGCTTGACTCTGATGAAAATGATAAACTCCGACTTGCTGAGTTGGAGGCGCTTGACGAAAAAAGACTCCAAGCACAACAAAAATCTGAGTCTACCAAGCTCGCCTTCACGCGCTTTCAATAAGAAAGTTCGACCCGTCCTTTCAATTGGAGACATGGTCCTAGCAATTAAGAGACCATCATTATTTCTGCAAGACGGGAAGTAAATTCGTTCTAAATGGGATGGTCCATAGTTGTCAAAGAGGTGTACACTAATGGGGCCTATAAAATTGTTGACGCTGACAGATTACGGGTGGGCCTATCAACGGCAAGTTTCTAAAGCGCTACTACTCATGAAAAGTAAGAGCATCGTTAACTCCTAAGCAAGAGGATAAACTACATATGTTGAAAGAAACATACGTGCATTTGAACTAAGTTGGCTTGATCTTGTAAAAGCAATTTGTTGATATTTTACAAGTACGTAGGCAGCTAGGGTAACATAAAAATTACTCGAGTGCAGCCACACCACGAAAAAAAAAAAATTATTCAAAAATTGTAATACTCCTGGCCCGCAAGAGTATAAACTGTGTACGGCGAAACAAAAAATCAAAAACAAAAATAAATGTATACTCCTGGCCCGCAAGAGTATAAACTGTGAACGACGAAGCAACAAAAAAAAAAAGTTCCTAACTCCTAGCCCTTAAGAATGCAAATAGTGAAGGACGAAATCAAAACAAAAGCAATTCTTGGGTTAATGAACAATCATTTGACAAAAGAAAAAAATCATGGGCTACACAAAATACCTTGAGGGTGAGACCGACTATCTTCAAGGGACTGTCTGGAGGTGTCAGTGTCGCAGTGCTAAAGACATATGAATAACGCCCCTGACAGGCTCACAGTGCTTAAGACATGTCACCCATCACGACAGAATCCCTGCCCTCGTCTTCGTCTTCAAGGGACTGTCTGGAGGTGTCCGTGTCACAGTGCTAAAGACATATGAATAACACCCCTGACAGGCTCACAGTGTTAAAGACATGTGGCCCATCACGACGGAATCCCTGCCTTCGTCTTCGTCTTCAAGGGACTGTCTGGAGGTGTCAGTGTCGAAGTGCTAAAGACATATGAATAACACCCCTGACAGGCTCCAGTGCTAAAGATATGAGGGCCATCACGACGGAATCCCTGCCTTTGTCTTCGTCTTCAAGGGACTGTCTGGAGGTGTCAGTGTCGTAGTGCTAAAGATATATGAATAACACCCCTGACAGGCTCACAGTACTAAAGACATGTGGCCCATCACGACGGAATCCCCGCCTTCATCTTCGTCTTCAAGGGACTGTCTGGAGGTGTCAGTATCGCAGTGCTAAAGACATATGAATAACACCCCTGACAGGCTCACAGTGCTAAAGACATGTGGCCCATCACGACGGAATCCCCGCCTTCATCTTCGTCTTCAAGGGACTGTCTGGAGGTGTCAGTGTCGCAGTGCTAAAGACATATGAATAACACCCCTGACAGGCTCACAGTGCTAAAGACATGTGGCCCATCACGACGGAATCCCCGCCTTCGTCTTCGTCTTCAAGGGACTGTCTGGAGGTGTCAGTGTCGCAGTGCTAAAGACATATGAATAACACCCCTGACAGGCTCACAGTGCTAAAGACATGTGGCCTATCACGACGGAATCCCCGCCTTCGTCTTCGTCTTCAAGTGAACCTGTCATACACACACACAAAAATAAAATTACACGGGTACACATGCACAAAAAAAATAATATAAAGATAAAATATTCTAGACAAAAAGGGTGTAACAAAATCATCACCTCACTAGTCTTGAGCTTCTGCAACGCTTCAAAGATAGTCTAGAAGTTCAGTATCTCACAAAATATGATGTACTGCAAGTCAAATAAAGTATGTTAAGACCTAACCTTGTTATAAGAAAATACACACACTCACGTAACAAAAAAAAGTGTGAAACAAAATAGGCTTATTGGTATTGCAACAAAAAGAAAACATATAACTTACCGGATGTGAGTTGTATTGCTGATCATATGACCATGCAAATTACGGTAAGCTATCATGATTTTGACAAAGTAAAGAAATTCATTTAGAGATACTTCACAGTTACAATTGCACACTCATGAAACTTTGGGGAAAAAAAAAATTATTTAAAGGAGAAGTACTAAAGGCTGCGTGACCATATACTGGTGGTTGTACATATACTAAACAAATTCATGTTGACACACGTAGGTATGAATTCACAATTGATTATACAAACTAAAAGAAAACCTAAAGTGATATACTTCCCCAGAGTTGTGCGATATCATATTCATCATAACATTAAAAAAATAAAAAATTAAACCGACAAACACACGACAATGTCAAGCGAAGACCATTCTTTTGTATCTTTGGTGATGAGGACGCTAGGGAATAAAGAAATCAAAGTAATGTTAGTGCTGCTGCTGCATGGTGCAGCTGCTGCACATTAATCATACAAAGGACAAAATATATATGTATATATATATATCAAGATCGAAGAAGTATTTGCGCTGCACTGATCATACGAAAATCTGAGAGGACGCAAATACGCAGGTCAACACAAATGATGGGAAGCAAATATCACGTACTCATGCAACAGAACAAGTTGAAGATTTGGAGAACAATAAGAAATAAACAATCTTTAAAGTGTTTGACCTCCATTGATGAACTTGAAACAAAACAAAACCCAAAAAACCCCCCACCATTAACTCCCTATTGAAACCCTTGCAAAACAAAACAAAACAAAAAAAAAAAAAAAAAAAAGCAGACAAGCAGCTAGTAAAGAAATTGATTCCATGATTTTGATGATGAATACGGAACTCAAGTAATCAAAAAAAAAATATCTTGCTTCCTATTGTAAATCAACCGAGATACAAAGAAGAAGAAAAAGAATTGAAGTACACCTGTAAACCTGTTGATTTTGTGATGTCGACGATAATGAAAAATCTTACTCTGCATATTAAACCAGTTATGAGCAGTGGCGTATCCACGATTCCAACCCTATGGGTTCGGAGCCGGTAAAAAAAATACATTCATTCAATCAAAGTTCAATTCATTAATTTAAATATCAAACTACAATAGCTAAATAGAATGTTAATTCATTACATTACATCAATAAAAAAAAAATTACAGAAGCATCCTACGAGTTTTCATACTTTGAAAACATTTTAATACATCATCATCACTAACTTGAACAAAAAGATCTCTCTCAAGAAATGTGACTAAGCTATCATTCAATAGTTGATCACCCATACTATTCCGCAATTTGTTCTTCACATAAGTCATTGAAGTGAAGACTCGTTCCACACTTGCCGTTGCCACCGGAAGAATTAATACTAGTATTATGAGCAAGTAAACTAGTTTATAAGAATGATGCTTTTTTGTTTCAACAAGCATCATAGAAAGTTCATTAATATCATTCACTCCTCCAAACCTTGCTTCTTTTTTCATGTCATCATAAAAATATTGAAGTTCATGTCGAAGTGTTGTCATATCATTACATGGGAACTCTTTTGGATAAAACTCGGCAAGCCTAAGCCACTTTTGTGTATCAAAGGCCTCAAATGAATTGATAGGATTCAAGCAAGACATACATATAAGCAACTCCATATTTTTCTCATCAAACCTATTGTTAAGCTCTTGAAGTTGCAAATCAATAACACTTAGAAACATTTCAACCCGAAAACGATGAAGATTTGGAACTTTGGCAAAGAAGCGTTTTGATCTTCCACGAGGAATGTACAAATCATTCATATCAACAACATCAATCTCATTTTTAGCACAAAAAGAAGTAACCATCTCCAAAAATCTTTCCCATCCATGGTCTCTTAACTTTTGCAATCGATCCTTAGTTAAAGAGACAAATGACATGGCATTAACAATATCTTGGTCCCCTCTTTGCAATGCTTGACATAATTTTTCCGTTTGTCCAAATATTTCTGACATCAAGTGTAACATGAAAACAAACTCAAATGACTCAAATGTTGACATAATAGCAATAGCTTTCATACGATCCTCTTTATTACCCTTACTTGCTCCAATTTCAATCCTTGGTTTAATCCTTGTCCACTCTCAATTTCACCTAAATCTAATGCCTCTAGAACTTCTTGAGCTTCTAACTCCCGAATCATCTCCCTTCTTTTGCAGGAAACTCCAATAACGTTCAATAAAATTCCAAGTTGCTCAAAGAGCCAAATACAATCATCATTATCTTTAGCAACCGTTTATCTCACCCCTCATATTACTAGCCCCGTCATAACCTTGACCACGAACTGCAGACAAACTCAATGAATGATCCATAAGCAAAGTTTCAATTGCATTTTTTAATGTCAACGCCATGGTATCCTTAACATGCACAATTACAAGAGATCTCTCACTTATTTTCCCTTTTTTATTAACATAACGCAAGCAAAGGGCCATTTGTTCTTTTTGAGACACATCACTAGATTCATCAGCTAGTATTCCAAAATAATCACCCCCAATATCATCAATAAGAAGCCTAGTAGTTTCTTTTGCACAAGAGTTAATAAGGTCCTTTTGGATCATAGGAGAAGTCATGGTATTGTTCCCTAGAGCATTACCTAAGACAACTTTGCTCACATCACTATTATTTTCAGCAAACCATGTTAGAAGTGCAAGAAAGTTCCCTTTGTTATCCGAGACGTTACTTTCATCATGTCCACGACATGCTAACCCTTGACCCAAAAGAAACCTTAGACATTTCAATGAATATGTCAAGCGAGATTTATAAAGGATCTGAGCTTCTGCAGTATAAGAGCTAAATGACTCAATCACAGACGACTTTGGCTTAGTGAAAAAATCAAATTTTTCTCTAGCTTTATTATGAGAACTATTTAGATCCCCAACATGCATTTCAAATCTTTCAGTTTTGTTCCAACCTCTAAAGCCTCCATTAACAAAGCAATCATGTGTCCCCAAAGACTTGATTTTGTCTTTGAACAAATAGCACACAAAGCAAAAAGCCGCATCTTTTTCAACACTATATTCAAGCCAATCATACTTATTAAACCAAGTAACATTAAAACGACGCATACCTCCTATCTCTCTTTGAGGAAATTCATGTAAGAGTGGGGCACAACGTTTTTGGGCTATGTATCCTCTCCTCACGGCATCTTGTTCATTTGATGGGAATGCCAAGATTGGGATTCTTTTTCCGGGGTCATGTGGAAGAAGATCAACATCATAAGTGTGATCATCGGTACTAGCATTTGAATTATCTTCTCTTTGTGGTGTACTTTGAAGTGGTGGTATGGATGTTGAGGGCTCATTATCACGAATTCCACCTTCTTGTATTGGATTTAGAGGTTCTCTTGAACTAGGAGAAGAACAAGTGGATGATTTTTGTGACTTGTTTCCCGCACGATCTTTCCAAAAAAATTCTAAACCCTTCATAGTCACAATACAATCTACACAATAACACAAGCAAGAAATTTCAACTCCATGAGTCTAAACACTACAAAGTTCACTCACATTAATCATTCATTCATCCACAATCTACAATCTACAATCTACAATCCACAATCCACAATCCACATTCATTCATTGAAAATTTATTCAACATTCACAAATCACAATCCAAACTCCAAAGTCCACAATTCACATTCATTCATTGAACATTCAAATCTAAAATTCATAAAGCAACAAATTCATTCTATGAGTAATTGAATATTGAGTAAGTGGCTAAGTGCTAAGTAAATAAGTAATACTAACAAGTAACAATTTCACAATCCAAAGTCCACATTCATAATTAAATTGAAAAACAATAAAACTGGGTTCGGGAACTACCTGCTGGCTGCTGGTCGGCGTCGCGGTGGGGACTGGTCGTGGGCCGTCGTCGCAGCGTCGATGGCGGCTGGTCAGTCGGCAGACGGCAGATCAGATGTGACTTTGGGTCGCTGCTAGGGAGTTAGTAGTTAGGGTTTTGGTTTGGGAGGAGAATGGAAAATGTTGGCTGGGGTGTGGGGGAAAAGAAATGAGAAGGGTTAAAAAAAAAAAAGGTTGTACGAGGTTTCGAACCTCGGACCTCAAACTCCAAATCCCGCGGCCCATGAGACACAAAACCACTGGGACACATGCTTCTTTCATGTTTTATTTCACACGCATATAGTATATATCTAATATCTAAAATATTTTTTAATTTTTTTAAAAAAAAACGGGGCAATTTTTTTTCCAAAAATCAGTGGGATCACCTGAACCCAGTGAACCCATAGTAAATCTGCCCCTGGTTATGAGGTAATTATATGGTGCGGTCAAATTGTTTGAAAAAAAAAAACAAACGCACCAAAGAAATAAGAAGGTAAGGTATGGGGTTACCTTATTCACAAAAGACGAAGTTGGTTTGCAAAATTACAGGTCAAACCCAAAATTTGGGTCTGTAGACGAAGACCATCAAGTATAGCAGCACTCAAATCTCAATAACTGTCACGAAGTGAAAACGCACTACTACAAAAAAAGACAAAGATAACTGTTAAATAAGGCTTTACATAACAGTTTTGAGGCGTTATCCAAGTCAGTGTAATGTAAAGTAAAACATAACACCTGATGAACGTGTTATGTTTGCTAGAGAAAACATAACAGTTATTTATAATACACGTTATATCGCTAGATAACATATTTTGTAAATAAGCGTTATGTTTGTTATTTATATGACAAATTGAAAGAAGGAAAATTTAACACTTATCTTGAATAACTGTTATGTTTTCCTATACTATATATAACATATTTTACCTATAACTGTTATCTATGATATTTTTTTTTTTTTTTAAATAATCAAATTCTCATTTCACGCATCTATTGGCAGTAGGCGTTACAGCACGCAACACAACAATGTCATACGATACACTACCTGTATCCACTGTATGATTAATATTCAACCCTTAAAATCATATAATCAATAAATTGAACATGACATTCCAAACTTCTAAAATTCTTTATATCACAAAATAATTCAACCAATATTCATAATTCTAAACTTCCAAAAACTACTATATATACATATCAATATTATTCTAAATCATAAACAAGATCAAATTTAGCCTATAGTCACATCCACATGATGTCAATATCAAAATCCAAAAATTGATATTCAAATCTTAAATGTATATGTACGTCAAAGAAGGGGCTATGGTAAAAACTCATTCATCATCGGTTCTTGGAGTTGATCCCTGAATATGTAATCCATACACCTCTTTGAGTTCATCAATGTTATTTTGAGAGCTTGGAGGAGCGCCATGATAGTACTACAATAACATTGTTTAAAATAATATGTCATTGATCATGAAAACTAGAAAAGTCATTGAATATAATAGTATGTAGTTAAAGAAAATAAATTAGCATCAACAATCATAACATGTATATAAGTAGAGATACCTGGTATCAAATAATAAGGCGTAAGAATGCAACAACTAAAAAATAAGTATCACTACAACAAAAAAGAAATGAATGTATGAACCTTAAAGAACCACCTAAGTGTCTAGTCTGAATCCCATTTTACTACTTTCCTTCCTCAACAACATTAACATCCATAACTTGTACTCAGGCTGCAAATTAGTCGAAATTTATTTAGTATGTGTATTAACTAAAAATTGAATCCAAATTACTATTATAAAACAAAAGCATTAACCCATTAACAGCTTTATATAAAAAAACAGTACATGATTTTTCTGAGCAGCTGCTTATGCATTAGCTACAAGCTGAGTGCAAACTCCTAGTGAGAGGGTGGTTAGCGGCCTTCGGTTTCACAATGCCATTGTCATCTCTATCAGCCACTACATTTCCATATCTCCTAAAGGTGGCCTGTTCTTTTTATCTCCTTCACCATTCTTCTCCTAAACTCCACCTATTTTTATTTTTACACACCCCAACTTTTTATTTAGATCTTTCTCAATGTACAAGAATCAAACATACCCCATAACATAAACTGAAGGAAACTTAATATCAATGAACTGGATATATTCCATAATCTTTTTTTTTTAGCAGACAGATGAATCATAAAAAGAAACTGAAATCCAAGTAAACAATTTAAACATGTTTCCAGTTCCACATTAAATCAAGTTAGCATGATCATATTTTTTTCAATGTCAATATAATAATCACTTTTGCTTTAGTATTAGATTACTTTCAGAAAATAATCAAAGCAGAAAACCAATCAAATATTAGGACATTAAAGATGGAAAAGGAGAAAAGTTATAAACATGAAGACATTGCTTGTTTGAATCATTTACTATGCCTAGCAAAATTAAACATGAAAAAAGTCGCACATCTACCACACAGGAGAAACAAATAATAGCATGAACCATATATATAATATCGTTTTCACCCCTCATCCAAAACATTACATATTATATAAACTACATCCCAAGTCCAAAAAAAGCACTCATACACATCATCATACGGTTGACTTTTACAAAATACTCACCTGAAATACATAAGCAGAAATGGGATCTTAATAAATTAAAAACATTTTAAGAAACAGACTGTGTCAAATATACCACTTGCAAAATCTTACTGATATTCAAAGCGAAGCTTTCACTGTTCCTCGTCAGTGATACAGTAATGGGGAGATGGGCTTCAACCAGACTTGAAGCATCCTTTTGTTCAGTTACTTGTTCAGGATTCACATGTGATGTAGAGGATCCTACATGTTCTTCCGCATAGGCCCCCTTTAGCTCATTATCATTAGGTTGGATTTGCTCATTTGACTCGGAGCAAACATGATTCATCAACAACATTAGCCCTTGTAAATCTCAAGCAACTCGTCTGCAGCCATACTGAATGAACACAAGAGAGCAACGCTGACATCAACATATCAATAGAGTTGGCTAATTTATTTATTAGTCCAAAGAAGCAGCAAAACATGGACTAGGGGCAACAGCAACTAAGACATCTGAACTGGGCTCCAAGGCCCAGGAAAAAGCTCGTGTAGGAGTTGGTGCAACAACCCAATTTATATCAGAGAAGTCTCGTCCAGTAGCTGAAACAGCTTCTGATAAACCCAACAAGCCAAAGAAGCCATATCGACTGCGGGCCAAAAGTCTATGCAGTACACCAGTGAGAAGGCGGCACAAGCTAAAGATACCACTGTGAGCTCCACAAAGACGGTGGCAGGGTTCATGGGGGAGAAGGCAGTGGCTGCAAAGGATGTGGCGGTGCAGACAGGTAAAACTGCAGCTTAGTATGCAGGGAAGGTAGCAAAAGAGGTGAAGGATCAGGCTGTAGTTGTTGGCTGGGGGCTGCCCATTACACTACAGAGGTTGCTGTGGAGGCTACAAAGAAAGCAGGTGGTGTGGTCGGAAAGGCTAAGGACGTAATGGCAACTGCTGCCCATAAAGCAACCGAATTGGCTGAGAAGCCAGTTGCTGTGGCAAGAGATGTGCAGTAGACACTGGAGAAAAAGTTGCGGATTACACTGCTCGCAAGAAGAGGGAGGCCGAAAAATACAAGGAAGAGAAGCACACGCAATATGAAGCGGTATAAAGGTCTTTGCTTAGCGTTATATATACCAAGGTGAAGGGTTTTATTTGTTTACCATTCTGGGAGTAAATGCAGAAGGATGAAAACTGAAACTATAAGAACCTCTATTATAGGAAACAAATAGAGGAACACGATTATGGGTCCAAATTGTCCTCTCATCAAAATCTTTCATTATCTTTAAATCACCTCTTTCATCACCATACATAGGCTAGAAAATATAAGAAACAAAATGAATTGGTTAAAAGTTTTGGAGTATGAATCCATGGTAACTGTGGAGAGATCTCCTTATTGTAATTTGTAAGATAAGGTTACTATGAAACAATGTTTCAAGTACATGGATACCATGGATAATTTCCGAAATAATTTAATACCAACTGACTCGGCATTGCAGAGGTTTCAACTCATACAACAATCTAAGCGAACTGACATAATTTGCAACAACTGCCAACATAACCAGCCTTTTTTTCTAACTTAAGAGGCAATTCCATCTTTTACTCGTGACATGGAATGGAAACATGAAGATTAGTAATTGTGGTGATATAAGATGATTAGATTGTGGTCATATCAGATGATTAGAGATTAATTCATGACTATGACTAGAGACTCAAAACTGCAAAAGCTTTCCATTCACAACCAAACTAAAAGACTAGTAGTCATGAACAACAAGATCACTCACGGGTTCAGCAGGGGGTACTACAACAAGTGGTTACATTAATTTAGGATGATGGAAGTTTCTTGTAATTTCGAACTACAAATCACCGATTATGCAGCTCCAAAGAAAATAACAGTAAAAACAATAGATATAGAGCAAGTGAAATGAATTTAATGCTCGTAACAAACAGGAATTGAAGCATTTGCAATAAAGGCAAATCAGTTATCAATCAAGGCAATAATTGACAAGTAACACTCCACACACAAAGGAGATCTGGAACTTTAAGAAAAATTAGGAGGAGATATCACCGATTTTGGGGTTGTGACAATTGTTGGTGGACCGATCTCGCAGGCGTGACTCTGAAATCCGCCTTCAGAAGATCGACCATGACGACAACGTTGACCCTGCCCCGCAGTCGGAGCTCCGACGGCTCATGGAAATAGCAGCCTTGCTAGGAAATTCCTCTCTGAAATTTATTTCATGTCACAACAACAGATACCAATCAATTTGGACTGAGAAATTACCATGATTCCAGAACATCAAATACTAATGAAGAAAAATGGTGAAAGGAGGAGAGGGAGTTATGTGAGTTGAAGGGAAAACCGTTTGTATTTATTTCTTTTCTTTTAATTTTATTGTTTTCTCTTTTGAAGGGAGGAGAGTAGTGCATGAATTAAAATTTAGTTTTCTTCTTTAGAAAAAATATAAAATAATTTATCAATTAATGTGTTATATAAGAAAAAGTAAAAATTGAAAAGGGGAAAAAAAGATAACAACTAAATTACTAACTGTTAAGTTTGTGGTAACTAAGATAACAGGTCTCATAATAGCATGTTAATTAAAATTATAGATAACAATTGTGAAATTGACTGTTAATATAGCTATGTTATGTTTGCCCACATTTGTAGTAGTGACGGTACCCGTGCAAGTATTTATACACTTTGGTGAAGAAAAAAAATTGAACCTAATACTTATTCGATTTGGATTATTTCTCCGAGTCCAAAAGTTAATAGAGTTGTAAATAGTTCATAACTCTAGGAAACAACTCTCAACACGGTAATTGTCACCTACTTGCTAAACCAAACAAAAATTCGAGACCTTGTCACGATTAAACACTTCAAATCGTGTACGTGACACCGTCTCGAGTGGGCAATTTGTAGACACTAAAAATTTATTAGTGTTTTACATTAAAATAAATTGATTATTATTGAGCTAAAATAAATATGCTTAGCCCAATTTAATTAATTTAGCCCACTCAAATTACATATCAAAATTAAATTAAACAAATATAATTTGGGTTATAAAGTATTGGGCTAGCCCAGATTACTTAGTCCGAATAAGATGGTCAAATGGCAAAGGTAAAAAGACTTCCAAGTCATAAACGGGTCCAAACCCATAAATTACCAAGTCCATGAAGGGATCTTCATTCCCTATAAATAGACCTCACATCTCTCAATTAAGGGGACGGAAATATCATTATTCTCAAGAGCTCATAAAATTCTCTTAGAATTCTCTCTGCAATTAGTCAACAAGCACATCAAAATTGTGCAGACTATTCAGATGCACTCAAACATATTCGACTGAGATTCAAGCTTTGTCAGCCCTCATTCGAATATACCCAAACAAAACTCAAACTCAGGTTGACGTCGACAAAAACGTCATCCACACTCAAACTCAGGTTGACGTTGACAACAGGTCAGTCTACATTCAACTCCCGTGAAACCAACATGTGTCACTCTCAAGCTACGAAACAGAATCAGAGGACTTAGTTTATTTTTCATTATAAACTGTTTACAGAGATTGTACTCAATACATTTATTGAAATATAATTTCTTTGTTACTTTGTTTCTCGTCTACATTCGACTCGAAATTTTGTGTATACAGTCGTCTACGTAGCATTCCACAATTTGATGCATCATATCTTCGAAAATTTTCTGCATTGCACGCTGATACGTAGCTCCGGCACTTTTCAAGCCGAAAGGCACAACTTTGTAATAGAATATCCCTTTAGGGGTACAAAATGCAGTTGCTTCTTGATCTTCAGGAGCCATGTGGATTTGATTGTATCTAGCAGCACAATCCATAAATGACAAAGCCTCATGACCAGTGGTGGCATCAATCATGATTTTCGTTATGGGGAGTGGGAAATCATCCTTTGGACACGCCTCATTCAAATCGCGGAAGTCCACACAAACTCGTAACTGTCCATTTTTCTGTCGTACTGGCACAATGTTTGCTATCCAAGTAGGGTACTTGACTTCACGAATAAATCCTGCATCAATGAGCTTGTTTAATTATGCCTCAATTTCAGGAATTAATTCTGGCCTGAAACGTCTTTGAGATTGCTTCTTTAGACTGACACCCTTTTTGATGGCTAAACGATGGATAGCGACTTTCGGGTCGAGTCTTGACATCTTCTTGTAGCTCCATGCAAATACGTCTTTATTGTGAGAGAGTAACTTGGAATATTTTTGTTCTTCCTGTTGGGTAAGAGAAGCGCTGATGTAGACAGGGTGTGGCTCTTCTTGAGTTCCAAGGTTTAACTCTTTTAACTCATCAACGGTGGCTTGCCCCCCATCTTCAAGAGTTTTAGGGGCCTCATCTGTTTCCATCTCCTCGTCACTTTCAGGAGCCTCATGCCCTGTGATATGGTTTGAAGAAACAAATTCAACATCCTTCTCTTTTTCTTGACTAGGCGAACTCCTTTGATTTGTTAACACTATGACACGACCTTTGGCTTTCAAAGGTGTATGTTCAATGATGTCTACCACCTGTTTACGCCTCATGCGAGATGGAATAACACTTTGAGGCGCATCCTCGCCTTTGACACTATCCTTGCTTCTTGTGAAGCGACTTAGTACCGACCGTCTTGGTTGTTTATCAATTGAGGTCGATGCGCCAAGACGTTTAAAGACAAATGCTTTCTTCTTAGAGAATCGAGAATTTTGCAAGGGTGTTCGTGTTTTTGGTTTCACACCTTCATTTAGCTCGTTTCCACCAAGTCTATCAAAAACCGATTAATGGTTCTTTATGTCAGGCGACTGTATTCGATCAAAGACCGATATATTTTGCTGGGTCGCACCTTCTTCACCCTCATTTTCTTCGACTTCCTCCGCAGTAGTATATTGTGAAGAAGAGGTGGTCCCTCTACGCCGTGCGGAAATTTTGATGGGTGTTGGAGCTTCAAATCCCAAACCAACTTTAGTCGGACGTACCTCAACGCCATATTCTTGTAATTTCTTTTGTGTGTCATTGATTCCATGAGGCTCAACCTCAATAATATTTCCCATGGACGCTGGATTTTCGAAGTCATAACCCGAGTTCGCCAAGAGCTTATAAGCGTTTGGGTCAAACTTACCCTTATTAAGCCATTTTCTCCTAGATTGATCAACAGATTCCGATGTCGGAGGCTTAGCAATTTGATTGTGGTTGGCTCTTGGCAAAGGAACAACTACTTCTTGCTTTAAACATTAAAGAGTAGTCTCATCTACTCCTTTTTCTTCCTTTGGCTCTACTTTCATGACCTGATGCCCTGCAAAAGGTGATTCCCCTTCCTTACGACGTGATTTAGGAATATATCGCAAAACTGGAGTAGTTACTGAATTCTTCATTGCTGTAAGGGGTTGAGCAACAACTTGTTTTATATTTTACTTGTATTTTTTATGTTGCATCTCAGTGGTGGTTGACTCCCTAGAGCTTGATGACGATGGAATGTCACCATTTTTGTTTGCACCCCTTTTCCCCGTTGAAGGAATTTTAGATGGCAACATTTCACTCCTCCTCGATAAAATTTCAGACATTGATGAAGGGTTGATGCGACTACCCCATTTTCGTGTAACCATGGTCGTCCAAGCAACATTTTATATGACGTTTTTGTATCTATGACATGGAAGAGAGTAGATGATGTTAACTCTCCATCACCAGTTTAAGACGTATTATGCCTATGGCACGCTGATTGTTCAAATTGAACCTCTGGATCATTAAACGACTATCAGAAAGATCTTCCATAGTGATCCCCAAATCAATCATGGTGGACTTTGGCATGATGTTGACAGCTGAACCTCCATTCACTAAGATACGATTCACTCTCTGGCCAAAAATATAACCAGCAACGAACAAGGGTCGGTTGTGAGGTTTTGAACCCAACAATAAGCCTTCATCACTGAAGGCCAAGGCAAAATTACATGACGTGTATTTAGCCGAATTTTCTATTGGCTCTCCAGCATCTTTCACTTTGTCAAGGTATAGTTCTGGATGCTGAAGTGCAAGAGCCACCTGTCGACACATTTCTCGAGGCAAATGAAAGATCTGCCTCCATCCCATGCGTGTAGGAAGAGCTTCTAAGATACATAATATCTTTGGATCTATCTCTGACCCTGAATGTTGAACAGTCACTTTAACAGAGACTTCATTTTCTTTAACATTCTCTTGATCCCCCTCTTCTTCTTTTTGTTCATTATTCTCAACGAATGAGGTAGCATTAACAGTAACCGTAGTAAAGTAATCTTCAAGAATTCTTCGAAGATTATAGGAGTAAGTGGGTCTTGTTCAAGTAAGTCAATTGGCAATACTTGTTGTTTAGTATGCTTTTTTGACTTTTTCTTTTCTTTCAAGCGTCTTGAGCTTTTCCTTTTTTGGTGCTTCTTCTTACGACAAGCAACCTTTGGTTGAGGCTTCGACTGTCATCTAGGCCTCCTTCTAGTGACTAACGTCCACCCTTCGTCATCCTCTTCTTGTTGGTTGCTAGTTGGGCTATTGTGCTCAATAAATGGCACCTCATCAACTTGAAGAACTGGTCGCAACACATGTACAATTACTGGCTCCAGGCTCCCAAAGTTCAGAGTTTGAGCCTCCCAATAGGAATCTAACATTGCAGAGGCGTGATTAGCTTCGACAACTTCATCAAAATCCAGTACAATCTTCCCATCCTTTGCAAGTTGCATGATTCTCTCCTTGAGTGTTATACACTTTTCTATAGGATGACTAATCAACCTGTGATACCGACAATAGTTAGGATCAGAAGTCCTACCGACCTCTGCAGGATGCTTAGATTCGGGTAATTCAATGACTTTGTTTTCAAGCAAATCATCTAACATCCCTGATAAATCAGAGTCTGGAAATGGATATTTCTTTGCTTGGAGTTCTTTCAAGGTTGGCCTATTTTTCCTAGGTTCTTTCGAAGGTGAACCCTTATTGTTTTCAGTACCAGCCTTGCTAGACATCTTGACAGGCAAGGAGGTAGTTGTGATCGACATTGACTCCTTAGTCAAACTTTTGGCAGTCTTGTCAGTTTTCTTAAAATCCTTCTTCTCTTTCTTGTACTCTGAAAGAAGTGTTGCTTTTGCCTCTATTGTTGGCAATGGTAAGCTCCATGTCATGAGCTCGCGTAGCCAACTCCTGAAAAGTCATAGGCTTTATACCTTGCAAAATATAAAGCAAGTCCCAATCCATCCCTTGAATGCACATCTCATCAGCAGAGACTTCAGTCAGGCGATCTTTACACTCCAGACTCAATGCGCGCCAACGATTGATGTAATCGATGACTGGCTCATACTTCCACTGGTGAGTCTTAGTTAGTTCAGTCATACTGACAATACGTCGAGTGCTATAGAACCTGTTCAGGAATTCCTCCTCCATTTGATCCCAACTGTCGATGGATTGTGAGGGTAAATTAGTGTACCAGTCAAAGGCCATGCCTTTAAGAGAACGAACGAATTGTTTGACCAGGAAATCATCTGTGGTGCCAGCATTATTGCATGTCCAACTTAGGATTTCCTTTCCCATCGAAATGCTGGAACTTGGGGGGCTGATAGCCAAGTGGCATCTGCAGCTTGTCAATTCTTTTGGTATAAGGCTTTACATACCGATGAACTTTCCCCGAGTTGATTTTTGATAGCGTGAGCTACTAATAACTCAAGTTGTCGAGCTGTGGGTGGGCGGCGATCGTCTTCACCACTATCGCCTTCGCTTTCACCCCCATCTAGTCTTGATGCTGCGTCGTCTCCTTCAAGTTTCTTGTTGAGGGCAGCAATTTGCTCATTTTGGAGTCGGATTTGAGCATCTTTTTCTTCTCCATCCTTCATTAATTTTTGGAGTAGGCTATTCATTTCAGCAAGTTGTTCATCAATTGTCTCAGCCGAAGTTACCATAACAGCAGCAGTGTTTGACTGAGAGAAGAGTAAGGGTTCCTCTAAGTCGATAATCTTTAGAGGTGATGAGTCAACAATGTCATCACTTGTCTCATCGTCACTCCCCACATTGAGTGGGTCAAAGAGAGGGCTAGTGTGGACAGTCAGTTTGTCTGACTTATCAGATGAGAGTTGCTTCCATATTTGAGAAGCAATCAATGATGGCTCACGTTCAGCCAAAGCGATTGAGCCAAACACTGGGGTTTCACGCTCCTTGTATGAGCTATGCACGACAGATGATTCAGGAGCAGTAGGCTTACAGAGCTTTCTTGGCCTAGTAGGAACGTTTGCAGTTTGGAGTTTTGCAGCGGCGCCAGCAATAGCAGCCTTCTTCATTCCTCTAGTGCGAAAACCAAGGGTCATATCATCCATAAAATCACCCAACGTTACAGATTTTTGTGGGGTGTCAGCAGAGTTTTCAGAAGATTGAGAGATGTTCTTGCTTGAGGCCATTTCTCATATTTGTTGTTGATGACGAAACAGAGATGAGAGGCAGAGATAGTCCCACCGAGCGTGCCAAAATCTGTATACACAAAATTTCGAGTCAAAGTAAATAAGACGAGAAACAAAGTAACAAAGGAATTATATTTCAATAAATGTATTGAGTACAATATCTGTATACATTTTATAATGATTAAATAAACTAAGTCCTCTGATTCTGTTTCGTAGCTTGAGAGTGACACGTGTTGGTGTCGACGGGGAGTTGAATGGAGACTGACATGTTGTCAATGTCAACCTGAGTTTGAGTGTGGGATGACGTTTTGTCAACGTCAACCTGAGTTTGAGTTTTGTTTGGGTATATTCGAATGAGGGCTGACAAAGCTTGAGTCTCAGTCGAATATGTTTGAGTGTGTATCTGAACAGTCGGCACAGGTTTGATGTGCTTATTGACTAATTGCTGAGAGAATTCTAAGAGAATTTGATGAGCTCTTGAGAATAATGATTTTTCCCTGTCCTCAACTGAGAGATGTGAGGTCTATTTATAGGGAATGGGGATCCCTTCATGGACTTGGTATTAATTTATGGGTTTGGGACCCGTTTATGACTTGAAAGTCTTTTTTTTTACATTTGCCATTTGACCATCTTGTTTGAACTAGTAATATGGGCTAGCCCAAATATTTTAAAAACCCAAATTATATTTGTTTAATTTAATTTGGATATGTTATTTGAGTGGACTAAATTAATTAAATTGGGCTAATCATATTTATTCTTAGCTCAATAATAATCAATTTATTTTAATGTAAAACACTAATAAATTTTTAGTGTCTACAGTAACAGAGTTGTTTGGCCTAATTAGTGAAAGAGTTGAGTTTAAAATCTCTAGTGGTCGAGGTTGTTTCTTCTTGTTGGGCCAAGAAGTTTTTCCTCGTAAAAAATCCCTTGTGTTCCTTTAGCTTGTTTATTTGTTTAAGTTTGAATTTCGGCAAAAAGTTACGTTTATTTCTACACATACAATTCACCCTCCCCCTCTTGTAGTTTTCCTAGTGAAATAACAATTGTTATCAGAGCCGGAACTCACGAAAGATAGGAAACCCAATTGAGAAAACGTTCCAAGGAACAATGAATACCACCGAGAAACTTGAGGAAGGTTACTCTACGCAAAGGCATCCCATGTTCAATGGGAAGTTCTACTCCTACTGGAAGAACCAAATGGAGATATTATTCATCAAGGCGGAAAACTTCCAGGTATGGAGAGTCACTGAAGTTGGTGATTTCGAGGTCACAACTACAAATGACAAAAATGAGGTAATTCTGAAACCCTGCTCTGAATATGACAAAGTTGATTTTGGAAAAATGGAAGTAAATGTCATGGCTGTTAAATTGTTACATTGCGGACTTGGACCCCTTGAACACAATAGGATCATGGGATGACATCCGCAAAGAAAATATGGGACTTACTAGAAGTAACCCACGAAGGAACTAATGAAGTCAAAAGATCTAAAATTGATTTACTAATGAATCAATATGAACTGTTCTCCATGAAGACTAAGGAAAGTATTCAAGAGATGTTTACTTGTTTCACTAAAATTATTAATGAGTTAGCTTCTCTTGAAAAGTTTATTTCATCAAAGGAACAGGTTCGAAAGGTTCTTAGGAGTCTTCATAAGGACAGATGCATGGCTTAGGTCACTGATTTACAAGAAACAAAAGATTTCACTAAGTTCAATTTGGAACAGTTGGCTGGGTCACTTATGACTCATGAGCTTCACCTTGACACTGAGTATGGTGAAAGCTCGAAATCAAAGTCCATTACTCTCAAAGCAGATGTTGAAGATGATTTTGACTCAGAAGAAGAGGAAGCAACACTCATGGTTCGAAAATTTCGAAAGATGTACAGGATCATGAAAAACGGGAACTTTAAAGGTAAGACTAAAAGGTTTTCTAACAAAGATGCTTGTCAGAAATGTGGAAGTACAGATCACTTCATCAAGGAATGTCCACTTTGGGAAAATAATAAAACCAAAAAAAGGAACAAGGAACGCTTTGCTGAAAGGAACAAGGAACCAAAGGCACCTTTCTCTAAGGCAAACGTTCGAAAGGCAATGGTACTGCTTGCGGAGATTTAGAGACAGAAGAGGAAGAAGAACAACAAACTGAAGAAACTGCAAATCTTTTGTTATTTCACTATTTTCATAATGACATATAATTAAAGTTTACATGATTTTAGTTTATTAATCCGGTTTTTAGTATTATATGTTAGAAGTAATTTTTATATGTCCTAGATTTATTTTTCTGGTTTTATTTATTTTATTTTGTTTGATTTATTCTTTTGAGTTTTAATTTGTTTAGTTATCTTTAGATTTCACAAATAACATGTTAAATAACTTATGAAGAATCGATTAAGTGTTTAAGCAAGATTAAGTTGTTTATAACTTATTTGTGACATCTGGTTAATATTATGGATGTAACAAAATTGAATATATTAAGGTTCCATAATATTGTGTTGAGTTAGTGTGTGTGTGCAGCATCTTTTGGTTGCCTACAATCTAGGAGCCGCAAATCACTAACCTAAGGATGCGCTTAAAAATAGAACGTTGAGGTAGTTCCTACATTTTAGGAACCACAATAACCACTCTATTTTTAAGGTGTGTGAACGTGGATAAGTGGCTACGTTTAAGGAAGCCAACTGCCAACGGAATTATCAACAGACATATTGTGGAGAAGTTGCTGAAGCTACGTGGGATAATGGAGAAGATCGTGGAGAAGAATACGAGAAGAAAAAGGTCCCTACAAATAGAGTTTTGTAATGATCTTGAAATATACTTTCAGAATTTTATGTAATATTCTTAGAGAAAGTACATTCGGTTTTCTTCTTCTTAGAAATTGATGTATTATAGATTGGGTTGAGTGAATCTAAGTCTGTAATCATTTTGAGAAAAAAAGAGAAAGAGAAATAGAAGAGAGAAAGAGAAAAGACTTTGAGTGAATTCAAGGGAGAAGTCAACTATTTAGGGGGAACAGGCTGACAGGGAACCAGTTCCTAGAGGAAAAGAGTTGGTCCAAGTTTAGGTTGTACAAAAGAGAGTCTTTTGGACTAAAAGTTATTAAAGAGAATTGAGTCAAAATTCCTCGTAGTCAAGGTTTTTCTTCCTATTGGGCCTAGGAAGTTTTCCTTGTAAAAATCTCGTGTTCCTAGTTCTTTTTATATCATGCAATTATTTCTTTCTTACTTAATCATTCTTTTATTTCCTCAAAAAGTTTGAAAATCTCTCCAACTACAATTCCCCCCCCCCCCTCTTGTAGTTCCATAAGTGTTCGTCCAAGACGAACAATTGGTATCAGAGCCTAGTTCCTCCAAAATCAGTTAACACTAAGGAGCTAGTTCCTGGAAAAGATGAACACATCAGGAGAAAGATTGGAAGAAGGTTACTCAACTCAGCGTCCCCCAATGTTTAACGGCAAGTATTATCCATACTGGAAGAATCGTATGGAAATATTTATCAAGGCCGAAAATTATCAAGTTTGGAGAGTAATAGAGATCGGCGACTTGGAAGCCACAGAGAAAAATAAAAAAGGTGAACGAATCCCCAAGCCACTTTCCAAATATGATAAGGATGACTTCGACAAGATGGAGATGAATAACTTGGCCAAAAAGATTATCCACTGTGGTTTTGGTCCCGATGAACACAATCGAATCATCGGATGCAAATCAGCCAAGCAAATGTGGGAACTTCTTCAAGTTACTCACGAAGGAACAAACGAAGTCAAGCGATCAAAGATTGACATGCTCATGCACAAATATGAGCTATTTCAAATGAAGCCTAAGGAGTCTGTTCAAGAGATGCTCACAAGATTCTCCAACATCATAAATGAACTTGAATCTCTAGGAAAGATCATCACTCCCAAGGAACAAGTACGAAAAGTTCTACGAAGTCTTCCTCAGGATGAAATATGGATGGCAAAGGTTACCGCCCTACTTGAAACTAAATATTTCACCACATTCAATATCGAACAACTTTTCGGTTCCTTGTTGACTCATGAAATCCATCTAGGAACTCATGAGGTTGACTCTAATAGGCCTAAGGCATTGGCTCTCAAGTCCGATGACTTAGAGGATTCAGAAACTGACGATGAAGAGGCAGCACTGATCGTGAAAAGATTCAAAAAGTTCTTCAACAAGAACTACTAAGGGAAGAACGTGAAAAAGCAAGGAAAGTTAAATTGTCACAAGTGTGGAAGTCTGGATCACTTCATAACACTACTACATAAATGAGCTAATGCAACCCCTAAAAACCGTTGCAATAGAGCCTAAAACCGTTGCAATAGAGCTATTGCAACGGTTGAACAACCGTTGCTGTTGCTGCCGTTGCATTAGGTCTAATGCAACAATTTTTAGGCCTATTGCAACGGCTAATACAAAACTGTTGCAATAGGGCAAATACTTGTTGCATTAGCTATAGAGCTTATTGCAACGCGTCTATAGCTATTGCAACTTCATACGATAGCTATTGCAACGTTCCTAGAACTCATATTGTGTCCCATTTTGGCATCTATTGCAACACCTCTATATATATTGCAACACCATCATACCACTATTACAATGCCTCTATTACTAATATCATGCCTCATTTTGGCACCTATTGTAACACCTCCTTAGCTAGTGCAACTCCAATACCATAGTAGTCTAGTAATACCTTGATATACGTAAAATTATATATTCATAAATTTATTTTGAAATTTATACACAGAAGAGGAACTATGCATACAATGTTCATGCTCCCATGAACAAATATACGAAATACATCATTACAAAAGTATGTTAACTAAAAAACTATATAAAATTTATAGTTTCTCAATTCTCTTCAAGAGAACTTCTACATGTAAAAATGCTCCAATAAATCACTCCACATCTAGAATGCTTCTATGCCATCCTATAAGCAGCTAGTTTATTGAATGTGGCATTCCATTTCTTCATTTATGACCACCTGCAAATTCAAACGTATTTGATCAAATTAGTAAACATCAATGTAATTAAGTTTCTTTAAACATAATTGTCCTATTATACAATAAAATATAGGCATGCATAACGATCAACGTAAAAGGAATGAATTACATTCACTCTAAGTAAAAGTTTGGTTCCCGCGACCCAATATGAAGTTTTGCTCAGGGATAAAGTCCCATAAGAACTCTACCAGCCACTAGTAGAAGAAACATCAAGTGCTACAGTTAGAAACGTCAAAAGAGTGAGTAAACTTGGGTCGGAAAGAGTGAGTAAACTTGGGTTGGAAAGAGTGTTAGATATGTGAGTAAACTCATAAATGTCAATTTGAACTCCTACCGAATATTTCAAAAATCATCGCCACAAAAAAGCAGCAAAGGAATATAACAACTATTGGAAACAACTCGAATTATGAAATTCGGATGTGGAACATTGAACAAAAATCATATCTAGTATATTGCCTTACATAGTGTACAAAAGAATATGTGATGAGGGCTCATATATCAATTAAAGCCTACTAAAAGTATTATATGCTATTCCACAAGTTTAAATAAAAGAAAAATGTCATCAGCAACTCAAGTAAAAGAATAACACGGATCATAATACATAGGCAATAAATAGAGATATGTTATTCATGTCAAAGATAAAGAGCAAGTCCAAGCACAACGGGAGCACATTTGACAGATCTCTGAGAATATGAAACCAAACTTAGAATAATTAAGACAAGAAAAATACTAGTGGAAGTAGAACAAGCTCGATGAAAATTAGTTCCCTCTTTGCGTTCTTTCAAAAAAAATAAAAAACAGAAAGCAAAAATATGCAAAGATTGGAACCATTAAGGGCAATCCCTCGTGTGGGTTATTTTGCACAAAATGCTAATACTTCATATTATTTCAAGCCAATATTCCTAAAGATATTCAATCTGATTACAAGTAGCCATTTTAAAAGTAGTTGCTCTATATATGAGAGCAGCAAATTCTGCTGCCATGACAAAGACTATGTCTCGCTATTAGCAACATTGAATCAACAAAGCCAATTCTCAGCCACAAAACCTACCCATCACTCAACAACACCTTTAAGAAGAAAATGAGGATAGAGAGAATGTTTGAAATTTGAAATTAAGCAGAAAATCATGCTAGAGAAAACAAATTCAATGAATTCCAACCGATAGTGTGGTAACCACTACTAATTCACCAATTTAAACCAAAACAAAAGAAAAAAATATATCAAAACTGAAGACAAATTAATGCGAAATCGAAAAAATATCAGAGAAATAATTTGAAATGATATAAGAAGAACAAATGAACTAACCTGGTGAGGAAAGAAGGGGTCATGCTTGGATATGAATTATTAGTGAAATTTTATGTTGAAATTTGAAATAGTCCTCTCATTTTCTTCTTTAGCTATGAAGCATCTTCATTCTTCACCTCAATTTTCCACTATAAAAATAGTTCAAAAGCATTTCAAGAGAAAATGATAAGAATTGAGACAATTCGGTATGTGTAAAAGTTTAATTCTGTCCTAAAGGACTTATATTAACCCTAAATTTCGAAATTCATGTAAACCCAGAATTCAAAGCAGAGAACCTACAATAATCTTAATTATAACAAGAAAAAGAGTGAAGAAACACAACATATCAAAGCAATTTCATCTTAGAGAAAAACGGACAGTAGATCTATGAAGCACTAATTTCATCATAAACAACGTTTTGATAAACAAGCCATATTCCATATATACTAAAAGTTATTATATACATAAACAATGAGAGCAAACCTCTTCTCATATAAAATGGCGGCGATGAGATTAGCAAATTAAATGTTTAACGCTTCATATCTCTCTCCTCCCTCACATTATACAATTTGTGCCGATACACAAGCCTCTAATATCTTGAAATAATTTTCAAAAAACATTTGACATTATCAGCTCACACATTTCACATTAGTTCCGAAACAAACAAAAAATCGTCACAAATCTCAAAAACAAGAAACACTTACCGAGTCTAAGCATCGGTGCCGAGACCAGAGAGACCGATGAAAAGACGATCGTGAATTTGGTAAATACGCTGAAAATCAGTGGCAATTGTTTGAAGTTGAACCCCTAATCTTCGGTCACTAGCAATTGCGAAGTAATTTTTCCCAACCATTGCCACTAAGGCACTTCCATTGTACTCGAAGATCTGTTTATTTCATCACATAAATGTTCCAAAATCAAACTCAAATCGACAAAAATCAAGAGGGGTGAATTCCGACTAAGACGATAAACTCTGGCGAGAAATCAAGAGGGGTGTTCGTGTGCGGTGTGACTGTGTGAATACGAGTGGCTGTGTCAAAGAGGGAAGGGAGAAAGTATTAGGGATTTTAAGAAATTTTTGGGGAAATGAAAAAGGAAACCAATATATAATGCTATGAGATAAACATGTACACTATGTAACTGCTATCAATAACTGTTGCAATAGATTTGCAAGATGTTGCATTTAACAGTATAATGCAAGGGTTCAATGTAACCTTTGCAATAGGCGTTGCACTAGTACTATGCGTTGCAAAAACCTGTTGCATTAGCATATGGCGTTGCAATAAACCGTTGCAATAGCATATGGCGTTGCAATAAATTGTTGCGTTTGCTTCAAAATGTAGTAGTGTAAAGGAATGCCCTCTCTGGGAAAATGAAAAGAACAAAGGAAAGTACAAGGAGAAGGGAAAGGAACAACAAAACCTTTCTTAAAAGTTGATATGAGAAGGGCCATGGTAGCTGCCTGGGGAGAATCCGATCAGACGAGGAGCAGGAACAACCAGAAGAGGAGACAACTCATTTATGTCTCATGGCAAAAACAGACGAAGAAGAAGACTTGCCAAACAACAAGGTACGCATAAATGTTATTGAAGAAGAGTTAAAAGAACTTTCAAAGAATCAATTAATAAAACTACTTTTGGAAACCTTAGATGACTACAAGGCCATTTGTGTTAGAGAAAAGAAATTTAGAAAAAGCCTTAGAAGTCACCAAAGGACATTCAAATTGGTTTAAAACAGTGAATGCAAACATTGAGGAAAGATTCTTTGAAGTCTTTGATGAAAACCGACGTATTCGAGAAGCTTTTGAAAATGCTAAAAATGAAAATTATTTCTTGAATATGGAAATGGCTGAATTGAAACTATTCGTTCCTGAAGGAACCAGTTCCTCTATAAATACCAGATCCGAGTTCGAAAAGTTAAAATTCGAACATGAAAAAGTTTTAAGTAAATATCTGGTACTTAAAGAGAAAATGGAATCTTCAAGAACGACTTCCTGATCCGTAGTTGGATACAAAAATATAAAAATGAAGGAAGAAGTGGTTAGATTTCAATCACAAGAAGAAGAACAAAATGAAAAAATATGTTGATCTTCCAAGCAGCCGAATATGCTCTTACTGTGGGAACAGTGGACACTTAGTGTCTGACTGTTCCTCTAGAGAAGAACATATTGAAATGACCACCCACTTAGTTAAACAAGTTTGGAAAATTAAGAGAAATACAAGCCCGACAGAGGAACCCAAGTCAAACTGGGTTTCTACCACTGACTGAATGCTTTGATATAGGCTAAAGTGAGGGGGAACAACCTGTGGTTACTGGATAGCGGTTGTTCTAAACACATGACAAGAGATAAAGAGAAATTTCTCCCGCTTTCAACCTATGATGGAGGAACTGTGACCTTCGGAGACAATCTTACCGGTAACATAGTTGCAATGGGAAGGTAGGAAAGTCTAAGTCACATTCCATGACAATGTATTTTTGGTCGAGGGTTTAAAACATAATCTGCTTAGTATTTCAATTTTGCGACAAAGGGAACAGTGTAAATTTTACTGATGAAATTGTGTAGTAAGTAATGCAGGAACAGGTACCAAAATCAGAAGGAACAAGGAAAGGGAAACCTACGTTGTTGATCTCAACCTTGTTCCTAGGAACAATCTAACGTGTTTAAGTGCCTTCGACAATGAACCACTTCTTTGGCATAAAAGATGTGGTCACGCAAGTATGGCATTACTCCAGAAGCTAAGTGGTAAGGACTTGGTGGTTGGATTACCAACTATCAAAGTCTCAAACCATGAAGTTTGTGGACCTTGTGCAAAAGGTAAACAAGTTGGATCCTCGTTCAAATCAAAGAAAATGGTAAGCACACAAAGTCCCTTGAATTGATTCATATGGACTTGTGTGGCCCTGTTCGAATCCAAAGTCGATCTGGTAAGAGATATGTGCTTGTAATAGTTGATGATTTTCAAGATACACTTGGGTTATTTTTCTCCATAGCAAAGATGAGCATTTGATGAATTTGTTAACTTTGCTAAAAGAACTCAAAGAATAAGTGGTTTTAAAATTAAGCACTTGCGTTCTGATCATGGTAAGGAGTTTGAAAACTCCAAATTTGATGAGTTTTGCAGAAATGAAGGTCTTGATCACAATTCTCAGCTCCTAGAACTCCACAACAAAATGGCGTGGTAGAACGGAAGAATCGCACTTTGGAGGACATGGCAAGAACAATGATCATAGCAAGCAACCTTCCGAAGAATTTCTGGGCTGAAGCAGTGAATACGGCATGCTACATAATCAATAGAGTCATGCTAAGACCTATTGTCTTGAAGACCCCTTATGAGCTACTCAAAGGAAGAAAACCCAATATCTCATACTTTAGAATCTTTGCTGTAAATGCTTTGTACATAACAATGGTAAAGACAATTTAGGAAAGTTTGATGCTAGAAGCGATGAGGCTGTTTTTATTGGATATGCTTTAAGTAGTAAGGCATATAGAGTTTACAACAAACGAACAATGTGTGGAGAGGAAAGTGTCCATGTTATTTTCGATGAAACTAACTCTCTGCAGGAACCAAGTCATGAAAATGACTTTGAAATAGGACTGACTCGTATTGAGGAGTCAGTAAACATTGATGAGGAACTAACACCTGCAGGAACCGACAAAAAGCATATTTCTGAAGAAGAGATAGATGTTCCTGATCCTGTTATAAAGGAGGAACAGGCACTTGAAACTCATCCAGTAGACGAGACAAATGAAGCTCCTCAATCTAGAGGAGCAGAGACAAGAGATTTGAACCAAGACCTGGAAACACTTAAATCCCATCCATTGGATTTAATAGTAAGTGATATTGAAAAGGGAACTCAAACGAGATCCCAACTGAAAAATTTATGTGCTTTCCATGCCTTTTTGTCTATGACAGAACCACGAGATCACAATGATGCCCTACTGGAGTCTGACTGGATAAACGCCATGCAAGAGGAACTGAATGAGTTCCAGAGGAACAAGGTCTGGCACTCTTGAGACCAAGCCTAAAAACCAAAAGGTGATTGGACTAAAATGGGTCTTCAGGAACAAGCTAGACGAGATGGAACAGTCATAAGAAACAAAGCCAGACCTGTAGCCAAAGGGTACAATCAGCAAGAAGGTATTGACTTTGATGAAACCTTGCTCCTGTAGCTAGAATAGAAGCAATAAGAATTTTGATTGCCTTTGCATCATTCATGGGTTTTAGGTTGTACCAAATGGACGTCAAATGTGCCTTTTTAAATGGATATTTGATTGAAGACGTCTATGTGGAACAACCTCCTGGTTTTGAAAACCCGGATCTTCCAATCATGTCTATAAGCTAGATAAAGCTCTTTATGGGCTTAAGCAAGCTCCTAGATCATGGTATGAAAGACTTTCAAAATTCTTACTTTCTAATGACTTTATACGAGGCAAAGTTGATAGGACCCTGTTCCTTCGATCCAAAGGAACAGACATCCTAGTGGTTCAATTTATGTGGATGATATAATTTTTGGTGCAACTAACGAATCTCTTTGTAAAGAATTTGCTGAGTTAATGCGTAGTGAATTTGAAATGAGTATGATGGGAGAGTTAAATTCTTTCTTGGTTTGCAAATCAAGCAAACTGAAAAGGAACAATGATCCATCAACAAAAAACGTAAAGAGTTATTGAAAAAATATGGACTGGATCAAGCAAAAACAAACCATATCCTATAGGAAAGGTACAAGGTTAGATGAGGATCAAAGTGGTAAGTCCGTAGATCAGAAACTCTATAGAGGTATGATTGGTCCTTACTTTATCTAACTGCTAGTAGGCCTGATATATCCTTTAGTGTTGGTTTATGTGCTAAGATTCCAATCAAATCCTAAGGAATCCCATTTGACAGCTGTTAAAAGGATTCTTAGATATTTGAAAGGAAGTGAGTACCTTTGTTTGTTCTATCCTCGAAGTGACATCTTTGATCTAGTAAGCTATTCCGATGTTCACTATGCTGGAGACTTGGTGAATCGCAAAAGTACATCGGGTATTATCCAGTTCCTAGGATCAAGCTTGGTTTCTTGGAGCTCAAAGAAACAAAACATCGTTGCTCTTTCCACAGCAGAAGCTGAATACGTGGCAGCTGCTGCATGCTGTTCTCAGGTATTGTGGATCAAACAACAGGTACGTGACTTTGGCATTAAATTCAAGTGTGTTCCTATATTCTGTGATAACACTGGTTAATATTATGGATATAACAAAATTGAATATGTTAAGGTTCCATAATATTGTGTTGAGTTAGTGTGTGTGTGCAACATCTTTTGGTTGCCTACAATCTAGGAGCCGCAAATCACTAACCTAAGGATGCGCTTAAAAATAGAACGTTGAGGTAGTTCCTACATTTTAGGAACCACAAACAACCACTCTATTTTTAAGGCGTGTGAACGTGGATAAGTGGCTACGTTTAAGGAAGCCAACTGCCAACGGAATTATCAACAGACATATTGTGGAGAAGTTGCTGAAGCTACGTGGGATAATGGAGAAGATCTTGAGAAGATAGTGGAGAAGAATACGAGAAGAAAAAGGTCCCTACAAATAGAGTTTTGTAATGATCTTGAAATATACTTTCAGAATTTTATGTAATATTCTTAGAGAAAGTACATTCGGTTTTCTTCTTCTTAGAAATTGATGTATTATAGATTGGGTTGAGTGAATCTAAGTCTGTAATCATTTTGAGAGAAAAAGAGAATGAAAAATAGAAGAGAGAAAGAGAAAAGACTTTGAGTGAAGTCAAGGGAGAAGTCAACTATTCAGGGGGAACAGGCTGACAGGGAACCAGTTCCTAGAGGAACAGAGTTGGTCCAAGTTTAGGTTGTACAAAAGAGAGTCTTTTGGCCTAAAAGTTATCAAAGAAAAATGAGTCAAAATTCCTCGTGGTCAAGGTTTTTCTTCCTATTGGGCCTAGGAAGTTTTCCTTGTAAAAATCTCGTGTTCCTAGTTCTTTCTTATTTCATGCAATTATTTCTTTCTTACTTAATCATTCCTTTATTTCCGCAAAAAGTTTGAAAATCTCTCCAACTACAATTCACCCCCCCCCCTCTTGTAGTTGCTTAAGTGTTCATCCAAGACTAACATCTTTGCCTCATGGCAAACATTGATGAAAAACAAGATGAAGAGAATGTTGAGGTAAGCCAACATGGACTTGAGTCAGACCTAGATTGCAAAACTAGGGCTGAAATATTTGATCTTCTTTATGATGCAATTCTTGAATATAGAGATGAACGTTAAAAACGTGAACAAACTGAAGAAGCTCTTAAGGTCTGCAAAGAACACATAGAATGGCTTAAGAAAATGTAAACAGATGTTGAAACTAGATTCTTTGCTTTGTTTGACAAAAACGTAAAAATCAAAGAATATTATGAAAGTGTGAAAAATGAAAATTATCTCATCAATTTAGAAATTTCACACTTGAAGGAGTTTATCCCTGTTCTAAGTTCATTTGATATTATATTTACCCCTTTGAAAGGATATAGATTTGAGATCGAAAATTTAAATAAAGAGAAAACTGTTTTGAAGGAACAAATCTGTAATCTTAAGAAGGAACTGGTTGTTGCAAGGAACATAGGCAAAACGATGGTCGTTCCTAAGTGGATGGAGAAACCACATACTAAGAGAAAAGAAGGTCTTGGTTTTGAAAACTACAAGAAAAGGAACTACCTAGCGATAAATTTTGTATGTATTGTGGAAAGGTAGGTTATTACATAAACCAATGTCAACTAAAAACTGAGATGATTGGCAAGAATGTGAAGCAAAAGTAACAAAATATGGGTCGTCAAATCAAGTCCTAGTTAAGAATAGGAAACCACGAAAGAGGGGGTTCCTACAACTAACAATTAGTTGATTTTTGCAGGTTAGAGTGAGGGGGAACAACACATGGTATCTTGATAGTGGTTGTTCCAAGCATATGAGAGGACACAAAACTAAGTTTCTCTCACTCTCAACCTACAAAGGTGGAAGTGTGACAGTTGGTGACAATAAGAAAGGTTGATGACTATGAAATTGGGTTGGTACAAACAAGTGAGAAAAATACAGATTCAAATGAAGAAGAAGAAGTAAAAGAGGAAAGGAACGAAGAAAATGAAAATAATCACAACAATGATGTTCCTATTCGTCAAGGTGAATGAGTTGTTCCTATTCCTCAAGACGAAGGAAGTGAGTCTACTATGGCTAATAGAGGAACAACTGATCATAGCTCCTCATCTACTCAAGGAACTCACGAGGAATAACCTGTTCCTATAAGAGAGTTTCAACCAAAATCCTGGAGACAACAAAAGTCACATCCAATGGAACTCATAATCAGTGACATATCAAAAGGTACGCAAACTAGATCTCAGTTAAGGAATTTTTGTGCATTTCATGTGTTCCTATCAATGATGGAACCACGAAATCATGAAGAAGCCCTAACTGACTCTAGTTGGAGCACTGCCATGCAAGCTGAATTAAATGAGTTCGAAAGAAACAAGGTATGGCATCTAGTTCATGCTTCTAAACAACAAAAAGTAATTGGCTTAAAACGGGTGTTTAGAAATAAACTAGATGAGTATGGAACCATTGCCAAGAACAAAGCTAGACTTGTAGTAAAAGGTTATAATCAACAAGAAGGAATAAACTATGAAGAAACCTTTGCTCCTGTACCTAGATTAGAAGCCATTAGAATTCTAATTGGATTTGATGCTTATATGGGATTTAAATTATATCAAATGTATGTTAAGTGTGCATTTCTAAATGGCTATTTAAATGAAGATGTATATGTTGAACAACCTCCTGGATTTGAAAACAAAAATCTTCCAAACCATGTCTACAAGCTTCACAAGGCTCTCTATGGGTTAAAGCAAGCGCCTAGATCATGGTATGAAAGATAATCTAAGTTCCTTTTAGAAAAAAATTTTAAAAGAGGAAAGGTGGATAAAACCTTGTTCCTAAAATCGAAAGGAACTGATATTTTACTTGTTCAAATATATGTTGATGACATCATATTCGGAGCAACAAATGAAACATTATGCAAAGAATTCTCAAATCTCATTAGTAATGAATTTGAAATGAGTATGATGGGTGAGTTAAATTTCTTTCTTGGGTTACAAATTAAGCGAACTGAAAAGGGAATAATTGTTCACCAACAAAAATACATAAAGGAACTGTTGAATGTTAGTCTTGGACGAACACTTAAACAACTACAAGTGGGGGGTGAATTGTAGTTGGAGAGATTTTCAAACTTTTTGCGGAAATAAAAGAATGATCGAATAAGAAAGAAATAATTGCATGAATAAGAAAGAACTAGGAACACGAGATTTTTACAAGGAAACTTCCTAGGCCCAATAGGAAGAAAAACCTTGACCATGAGGGATTTTGACTCAATTCTCTTTAATAACTTTGGGCCAAAAGAATGACTTTTGTACAACCTAAACTCGGACCAACTCTGTTCCACTAGGAACTGGTTCCCTGTCGGCCTGTTCCCCCTGAACAGTTGACTTTCTCCCTTGACTTCACTCGAAGTCTTTTCTCTTTCTCTTTTCTCTTTCTCTCTTCTCTTTCTCTTTCTCTATTCTCTTTCTCTTTCTCTCTTCTCTTTCTCTTTCTCTTTCTCTTTTTCTCTCAAAATGATTACAGACTTAGATTCACTCAACCCAATCTATAATACATCAATTGATAAGAAGAAGAAAACCGAATGTACTTTCACTAAGAATATTACATAGAAAATTCAAAAAGTATATTTTAAAAAGGTCGTTACAAACATCTATTTGTAGAGACCTATCTTCTCGAGTTCTTCTCCACGATCTTCTCCAAGATCTTCTCCATGATCTTCTCCATGATCACACGTAGCTTCAGCCACTTTTCCATAATATGTCCGTTGTATTTTTACCGTTGGCAGTTGGTTAGTTAGGCTTCCATAATGTCAGCCACTAACACACGCGCACCTCCATGTTCACACGCCTTGTAAATAGGTTGGTTGTTGTGGTCCCTAAATTGTAGGAACTACCTCAATGATCTATTTTGGGGCGCTTGCTTAGGTTAGTTTTTGGCGGCTCCTTGTTTATAGGAAAACAGAAAATGCTGCACACAAACTAACTAAACAGAATATTATGGAATCTTAATATATGAAATTTTTACCTCCATAATATTAACAGATTCTCATAAATAAGGTTTAACAACTTAATCTTGATTAAACTCCTAATAAATTATTCATAAGTTATTTAACATGTTATTTGTGAAGTGTAATAATAAATAAACTAATTAAAACTGAAAGAATAAATCTAAAACACATGAAATTAAATCTAACATAATAAACTAAAAACGGTCTAATAAAATAAACTAAAATCAAATAAACTTTAATTATATGTCATTATCAAAATAGTGAAATAACAATATTCCCCCTTTTTTATTATGACAAATAATTAACAAAAATTTTTATGTTTTTATGTTTTGAAATAAAATTTAAAGACTAACACTATATCTCACAAAACAAATAAAATACACAAACTAACTTAAGTTACACTCTACTGAGACTGGGAACATGATCAGACTTGACTGGGAACTGGGATGAGAAAAACATGCATAGGAACTAAGATAAAAAAAATTTAGACACTATATCTCTTCCCCCTTTGTCATTACCAAAACCAAGAAATGTACCTGCAGCACTAGAGAGTCAACAGTCTAGGCAACAACCAAGTTGCTCAAACATAGATCTTTATTAGCCATCAAAACACACAAACAAAATAGGCATGCAGAAAGCAACATTATAGACAGCATATTACGCAATATGTAGAGTAAGGCAGAAGAAAGTAAAGAACTTAAAGAGAAACTAAAAGTACTTCATGTGTCTCAGAAGGGCACAAGAAGAGAAATCCAAAATATTGATTAATAATTACAGCCACAAAAAACTAGTTCAATTGTTCTAAAGTTAAGAGAAGTTAGGGTTTGGATCGTTTGAAGAGAGAGGAGACCACATAATCAATCTTGGAGAGCACACCATCCACCTTGTTCCTGATCCCAGTATCAGCATTCTTGATGGCAAAAAAGAGGGACTGGTAGGTAGTTCAACTTTGCATTGTTTGAAAACAGAGGAGAAAAGATTTCCATAACCCACTTTGGTGTTGTGGGTAATGCAGTGAGAGAGATGTGAAATTATCAAGGAGGGAAGGTTGATTTTTATGTTTTCGGCAGGGCAGTACATAATGGAAAGATCCATTAGACTTGGCTGGGTTCTTTTTGAGGAACGGGGTAAAATGAAACGCCAAACTAATTGGAATAACAACTTATGAAATGAAGACAATTCTTTTTGATCTAAAGATAAAGCATGTGAATTGCCATTAAAGAAAACAAGAATTTGAGCATTTGAAACTCCATTTATGTTCAGCTTAGCCCTACCCTTAGTGTAATCCTTGTAACCCTCATTTGGAACATCAAACCATTCCCCCAGTTTCTTCTCAGTTATAGTAACCACAAACCCATTTACTATTGACACACAAACACCCTCAGTTATGGTAAACCCAGAACAAAATGCTTTCATTTCTTTTTCATAAAGACCCTCATCCACACTAACAATTTTCAGCCATTTCTGAAATTTTAAAATTTTCAATAATTCATTCCACTTAAACTTTTTGCACCATGCAACATCGATACAAAAGCCCACAAGAAATTGTGAAGATTTTGTTTTCTTACCTCGCTTTGTAGGTACAGTAATCTCTTGTTCTTGATCGCTTTCAACCTTGTTTTCACCATCTTCCTTTTTCGGAGAGAGAAAAACAAGAGCAGAGGATGGCGATTTTGACCCGGTAGAATCTGCTTCATTCTTGGATGATTCTTGAGCACTTATTTCATCATGGGATGGTGTTTTCTCTCTTGGGAAATTTTCATGATCACCGAAATTTTGGGTTTTGGAAGACATGGTGAAAGTGTTTTGGTGTGAGGTTGAAGATGAGAAAGGAGAGAAAGAGAGAGAAATGAGTTGATGTGAGAGGGAAATTATGAGGGGTCAGTGATGTGATGTGTTGGGGTTATAAAGTAATCATGATTCCGTGTGAAATAGAAATGGAGAGTTATGTTTAATGAAACGGTTTATGGGATTTTGGAAGGCATTTAATGAAGTTTCTTCATCTAACTTAGATTAATTGAACGTATAATAGTGGCTATAATTCAGATTGATGTTTTTAATTTTTTCTCTTTTTTTTTGGACGGAAAGGTGTGAAAAGAAGAGAAACAAGGAAATTTGGAAGGGGAAATAGGAAAATAGAAAATTAAAAATTACTCTTGCATATGATAAACTTGTGTCCATAATGTACAAACTACATACGTACCAAATATGTGCAAGGACACTAAGGGTAATATTCAAGACTATGTGAGTCTTATACTTGACCCTAGGTGTATGAATTTTAATTCATGAAGTTGCAGGACATACTTAGTAAGAAACTTGGGGGAATCAACATCATGTGTACATTTAAACAATTTTTATCATTCCTAGTTCCAAGCGTATCTTTTCAAACCTGTCCCTAGATAGAGGTTTTTAGTCAATATGTCAGCTATTTGATTTTAGTTGGACAAAAATCAACTTTGACTAATCCCTTCTCTACATTGTCTTTTAGGAAATGATGTCTAATGTGAATATGCTTGACCTAGAGTGATGAACTGGATCCTTGGAAATGCAAATGCACTAGTGTTATCACAGACTATAGGAACACACTTAAATTTTATGCCAAAGTCACGTACCTGTTGCTTGATCCATAATACCTGAGAGCAGCAAGCAGCAGCTGCCACGTATTCAGCTTTTGCTATGGAAAGAGTAATAGTGTTCTGTTTCTTTGAGCTCCAAGAAACCAAGCTTGATCCTAGGAACTGGATAATACCCGAGGTGCTTTTGCGATTCACCAAGTCTCCAGCATAGTCAGCATCGGAATAGCTTACTAGATCAAAGATGTCACTTCGAGGATAGAACAAACAAAGATCATCACTTCCTTTCAAATATCTAAGAATCCTTTTGACAGTTGTCAAATGAGATTCCTTAGGATTTGATTGGAATCTAGCACATAAACCAACACTAAAGGATATATCAGGCCTACTAGCAGTTAGATAAAGTAAGGAACCAATCATACCTCTATAGAGTTTCTGATCTACGGACTTACCACTTTGATCCTCATCTAACCTTGTACCTGTTCCTATAGGAGTATGGTTTGTTTTGCTTGATCCAGTCCATATTTTTTCAATAACTCCTTTACGTATTTTTGTTGATGGATCATTGTTCCTTTTCAGTTTGCTTGATTTGCAAACCGAGAAAGAAGTTTAATCTCCCATCATGCTCATTTCAAATTCACTACGCATTAACTCAGCAAATTCTTTACAAAGAGATTCGTTAGTTGCACCAAAAATTATATCATCCACATAAATCTGAACCACTAGGATGTTGTTCCTTTGATCGAAGGAACAGGGTCCTATCAACTTTTCCTCGTATAAAATCATTAGAAAGTAAGAATTTTGAAAGTCTTTCATACCATGATCTAGGAGCTTGCTTAAGCCCATAAAGAGCTTTATCTAGCTTATAGACATGATTGGAAGATCCGGGTTTTCAAAAAGGAGGTTGTTCCACATAGACGTCTTCAATTAAATATCCATTTAAAAAGGCACATTTGACGTCCATTTGGTACAACCTAAAACCCATGAATGATGCAAAGGCAATCAAAATTCTTATTGCTTCTATTCTAGCTACAGGAGCAAAGGTTTCATCAAAGTCAATACCTTCTTGTTGATTATACCCTTTGGCTACGAGTCTGGCTTTGTTTCTTATGACTGTTCCATGCTCGTCTAGCTTGTTCCTGAAGACCCATTTTAGTCCAATCTCCTTTTGGTTTTTAGGCTTGGTCTCAAGTGCCAGACCTTGTTCCTCTGGAACTCATTCAGTTCCTCTTGCATGGCGTTTATCCAGTCAGACTCCAGTAGGGCATCATTGTGATCTCGTGGTTCTGTCATAGACAAAAAGGCATGGAAAGCACAAAATTTTTCAGTTGGGATCTCTTTTGAGTTCCCTTTTCAATATCACTTACTATTAAATCCAATGGATGGGATTTCAAGTGTTTCCAATGCCTTGGTTCAAATCTCCTTGTCTCTGCTTCTCCAGCTTAAGGAGCTTCATTCGTCTCGTCTACTGGATGATTTTTTTGGTACCTGTTCCTCCTGTATAACAGGATCAGGAACAACTATCTCTTCTTCAGAATATGCTTTTTGTCGGTTCCTGCAGGTGTTAGTTCCTCATCAATGTTTACTGACTCCTCAATACGAGTCAGTCCTATTTCAAAGTCATTTTCATGACTTAGTTCCTGCAAGAGTTAGTTTCATCAAAATAACATGGACACTTTCCTCAACACACATTGTTCGTTTGTTGTAAACTCTATATGCTTACTACTTAAAGCATATCCAATAAAAAAGCCTCATCGCTTCTAGCATCAAACTTTCCTAAATTGTCTTTACCATTGTTATGTACAAAGCATTTACACCAAAGATTCTAAAGATGAGATATTGGATTTTCTTCCTTTGAGTAGCTCATAAGGGGTCTTCAAGACAATAGGTCTTAGCATGACTCTATTGATTATGTAGCATGCCGTATTCACTGCTTCAGCCCAAAAATTCTTCGGAAGATTGCTTGCTATGATCATTGTTCTTGCCATGTCCTCCAAAGTGCGATTCTTCCGTTCTACCACGCCATTTTGTTGTGGAGTTCTAGGAGCTGAGAAGTTGTGATCAAGACCTTCGTTTCTGCAAAACTCATCAAATTTGTTTTTTTTCAAACTCCTTACCATGATCAGAACACAAGTACTTAATTTTAAAATTCTTTGAGTTCTTTTTGCAAAGTGAACAAATTCATCAAATGTCTCATCTTTGCTATGAAGAAAAATAACCCAAGTGTATCTTGAAAAATCATCAACTATACAAGCACATATCTCTTACCAGATCGACTTTGGATTCGAACAGGGCCACATAAGTCCATATGAATCAATTCAAGAGGACTTTGTGTACTTACCATTTTCTTTGATTTGAACGAGGATCTAACTTGTTTACCTTTTGCACATGGTCCACAAACTTCATGGTTTGAGACTTTGATAGTTGGTAATCCAACACCAAGTCCTTACCACTTAGCTTCTGGAGAATGCCATACTTGCGTGACCACATCTTTTATGCCAAAGAAGTGGTTCATTGTCGACGCACTTAAACAGTTAGATTGTTCCTAGGAACAAGGTTGAGATCAACAACATAGGTGTTCCCTTTCCTTGTTCCTTCATAATTTTGGTACCTGTTCCTGCATTACTTACACAACATTCATCAGTAAAATTTACATGTTCCCTTTGTCGCAAAATTGAGAAATACTAAGCAGATTATGTTTTAAACCCTCGACCAAAAATACATTGTCTATGGAATGTGACTTAGACTTTCCTACCTTCCCTATTGCAACAATGTTACCGGTAAGATTGTCTCCGAAGGTCACAGTTCCTCCATCATAGGCTGAAAGCGAGAGAAATTTCTCTTTATCTCCTGTCATGTGTTTAGAACAACCGCTATCGAGGTACCACAGGTTGTTCCCCCTCACTTTAGCCTGTATCAAAGCAATCAGTCAGTGGTAGGAACCCAGTTTGACTTGGGTTCCTCTGTCGGGCTAGTATTTCTCTTAACTTTCCAAACTTGTTTAACTAAGTGGGTGTTCATTTCAATATATACTAGGTGTCCACTGTTCCCACAGTAAGAGCATATTCGGCTGCTTGGAAGATCAACATATTTTTTCATTTTGTTTTTCTTCTTGTGATTGAAACCTAACCCACTTCTTCCTTCATTTTTATATTTTTGTATCCAACTCACTGGATCAGGAAGTGTCGTTCTTGAAGATTCCATTTTCTCTTTAAGTACCAGATATTTACTATAAACTTTTTCATGTTCGAATTTTAACTTTTCGAACTCGGATCTGGTATTTATAGAGGAACTGGTTCCTTCAGGAACGAATAGTTTCAATTCAGCCATTTCCATATTCAAGAAATAATTTTCATTTTTAGCATTTTCAAAAGCTTCTCGAATACGTCGGTTTTCATCAAAGACTTCAAAGAATCTTTCCTCAATGTTTGCATTTACTGTTTTAAACCAATTTGAATGTCCTTTGGTGACTTCTAAGGCTTTTTCTAAATTTTCTTCTCTAACACAAATGGCCTTGTAGTCATCCAAAGTTTCCAAAAGTAGTTTTATTAATTGATTCTTTGAAAGTTCTTTTAACTCTTCTTCAATAACATTTATGCGTACCTTGTTGTTTGGCAAGTCTTCTTCCTCGTCTGTTTTTGCCATGAGACATAAATGAGCTGTTCCTCTTCTGGTTGTTCCTGCTCCTCGTCTGAATCGATTCTCCCCAGGCAGCAACCATGGCCCTTCTCATATCAACTTTTGAGAAAGGTTTTTGTTGTTCCTTTCCCTTCTCCTTGTATTTCCTTTGCTCTTTTCATTTTCCCAGAGAGGGCATTCCTTTATGAAGTGATCAGGACTTCCACACTTGTGACAGCTTAGCTTCCCTGGCTTTTTCAAGTTCTTTCCCTTGTAGTTTTTGTTGAAGAACTTTTTGAATCTTTTCACGATCAGTGCTGCCTCTTCATCATCAGTTTCTGAATCCTCCAAATCATCGGACTTGAGAGCCAAAGCCTTAGGCCTATTAGAGTCAACTTCATGAGTTCCTAGATGGATTTCATGAGTCAACAAGGAACCGGAAAGTTGCTCGATATTGAATGTGGTGAAATCTTTTGTTTCAAGCAGGGTAGGGACCTTTGCCATCCATTTTTCATCCTGAGGAAGACTTCGTAGCACTTTTCGTACATGTTCCTCCGAAGTGATGATCTTTCCTAGAGATTCAAGTTCATTATGATGTTGGAGAACCTTGTGAGCATCTCTTGAACAGACTCCTTAGGCTTCATTTGAATAGCTCATATTTGTGCATGAGCATGTCAATCTTTGATCTCTTGACTTCGTTTGTTCCTTCGTGAGTAACTTGAAGAAGTTCCCACATTTGCTTGGCTGATTTGCATCCCATGATTCGATTGTGTTCATGGGGACCAAGACCACAGTGGAGAATCTTTTTGGCCAAGTTTTTTCATCTCCATCTTGTCAAAGTCATCTTTATCATATTTGGAGAGAGGCTTGGGGATTCTTCACCTTTTTCATTTTTCTTGTGACTTCGAAGTCACCAATCTCTATTACTCTCCAAACTTGATAATTTTCGGCCTTGATAAAATTTCCATACGATTCTTCTAGTATGGATAATACTTGCCATTAAACATGGGTAGATGCTGAGTTGAGTAACCTTCTTCCAATCTTTCTCCTGATGTGTTCATCGTTTCCAGGAACTAGCTCCTCATGTTAACTGATTTTGGAGGAACTAGGCTCTGATACCAATTGTTAGTCTTGGACGAACACTTAAACAACTACAAGAGGGGGGTGAATTGTAGTTGGAGAGAATTTTCAAACTTTTTGCGGAAATAAAAGAATGATTGATAAGAAAGAAATAATTGCATGAATAAGAAAGAACTAGGAACACGAGATTTTTACAAGGAAAACTTCCTAGGCCCAATAGGAAGAAAAACCTTGACCACGAGGGATTTTGACTCAATTCTCTTTAATAACTTTAGGCCAAAAGACTCTCTTTTGTACAACCTAAACTCGGACCAACTCTATTCGACTAGGAACTGGTTCCCTGTCAGCCTGTTCCCCCTGAACAGTTTACTTTTTCCCTTGACTTCACTCGAAGTCTTTTCTCTTTCTCCTTCTCTTTCTCTTTCTCTTTTTCTCTCAAAATGATTACAGACTTAGATTTAATCAACCCAATCTATAATACATCAATTGATAAGAAGAAGAAAACCGAATGTACTTTCACTAAGAATATTACATAAAATTCTGAAAGTATATTAAAAGATCGTTACAAACTCTATTTGTAGAGACCTATCTTCTCGAGTTCTTCTCCACGATCTTCTCAAGATCTTCTCCGTGATCTTCTCCATGATCACACGTAGTTTCAGCCACTTCTCCATAATGTGTCCGTTGTATTTTACCGTTGGCAGTTGGTTAGTTAAGCTTCCATAATCTCAGCCACTACCAGCCACTTCCACGTTCCACGCCTTTAAATAGGTTGGTTGTTTGTTCCTAAAATTGTAGGAACTACCTCAACGATCTATTTTGGGCGCTTGCTTAGGTTAGTTTTTGGCGGCTCATTTTTATAGGAAAAACAGAAATGTGCACATAACTAACTAAACAGAATATTATGGAATCTTAATATATTAAATTTTTACCTCCATAATATTAACAGATTGTCACAAATAAGGTTTAACAACTTAATCTTGATTAAACTCCTAATTAATTCTTCATAAGTTATTTAACATGTTATTTGTGAAGTCCAAAAATAAATTAACTAAATAAAACTGAAAGAATAAATCTAAAACACATGAAATTAAATCTAACATAATAAACTAAAAACGGTCTAATAAAATAAACTATAATCAAATAAACTTTAATTCTATGTCATTATCAAAATAGTGGAATAACATTGAAGAAATATGGCCTCGAAAACTCAAAGATAAATCACACTCCTATGGGAACTTCAACTAGATTAGATGAAGACTCCATAGGAACAAGTGTTGATCAAATAAAATATAGAGGAATGATTGGTTCACTTTTGTATCTAACTACTAGTCGTCCAGACATAGCTTTCAGTGTTGGTTTGTGTGCTAGATTTCAAGCTAATCCCAAGGAATCTCAGTTAACCACCGTGAAGAGAATTCTTAGATATCTTAAAGGAACAGATGATCTTGGACTCTACTATCCAAGAAGTGACACATTTGAGTTAAAAGGATATGCTGATACTGATTATGTTGAAGATCTTGTAAATAGGAAAAGCACCTCAGGTATGGTTCAATTTCTTAGTCATAGTTTAGTTTCTTGGAGCACCAAGAAACAAAACACAGTCGCTTTATCCACTGCTGAAGCAGAGTATGTAGCTGCTGCTGCATGTTGCTCTCAAATGCTTTCGATAAAGCAACAACTATGTGACTATCACTAGTGGAAAAATGAAGAAGGACTGCGCAGAAAATGGCCTGTAGGGTTGCGCTTCTCTGCACACGACATCGTGTAGCAAGCTGGTGGCAAATAATTCTTCTCCGAATCCTCCACCTTTTTACTTTTCTGTGTTTCATCATCAACCCTTTCCTCCCCTCTTTTCTTCTTCCTTCCGTCCCTTTTCTGAGCCCACAACTCTGGTCGAATCCCCTCTTTTTCCAATTAAAGTCGTGACACCTTAACATCTTTTGTCTTGCCCGGAATATTCATAAGTGTCGCAATAATAGCTTCACAAACATTCTTCTCTATGTGCATGACATCCAAACAATGTCTGACCTTTAGATCTTTCAATATGGAAGTTTCCAAAAATTGGACTCCTTTTTCCATAATCATGTAGGTCGATCAACCTCACTAGCAGGTTTACCAAAGACTGTTTCAATGCCCTTCTTATTATAAACTTCAGTACAGTTAATGGTCTATGAGCAACTTTTTCTTCAACCATCCTCGAATGCCTTCTTCTTAAACCGATAGGGATGGTCGCGGCTAAGGAGCCTTCGTGTGCGCATATACACATGTTTGCAGCCTTAAGGTGTGTGGATTTCATGTCATCTAAACAAATCGGGCAAGGTTGTTTTCCTTTAGTCTTATACCAGATAAGTTCCCATAAGCTGGATAATCGTTCATAGTAAAAAGCATGGCATCAGAGTGAACATTCATTAGCATACGCATCAACTAACCTCTTCGTTCCACATCTTCTGTAAATCTTCAACAAGCGCTGAAGGTATACATCTATGTCATTTCCAGGTTGTTTGGGCCCGATATAAGAAGCGACAACATATGTACTTGCGTTTCATGCACAACCAAGGAGGCAGGTTGTAAACCACTAAAACTACTGGCCATGTACTATGCTGCGAACTGAGATTGCCAAAAGGGTTCATGCCATCCGTACATAATCCAAGCATCAGATTCCTATCCTCATTACCAAATGACTTATGCACCCTGTTGATAGTTTTCCACTCAAGTGAATCAGCCGGATGCGTGAGCAGACCGTCTTTCTTCCAACGATCTGCATGCCACCCCAAATTCTTCGCATCTCCTTTAATTGAGAACATGCGCTTAAATCTATGTATTATGGGTAGATACCACAACACCTTGGCTGGTGGTCCTTCACTACCTCCAGCTCCTTCACGCTTGTACCTCGACAATCCACAACGTGGACACTCATGTAAATGTCATACTCATTCGATAAAGGCACAATCGTTAGGACAAGCATGATCCGCTCGTACTCTAAACCCAAAGGACACATCAACTTCTTCGCATAATAGTACGACTTTGGCAGTTCATTTATTTCCATCAGGGAGCATCTCAGCTAAAACTTCCAACAACGATGTGAAACTAGAGTCTGTCCAACCAGCGTTCGACTTAATGTTGAACAGTGTTACCACCGTGGAAAGTTTGGTGTACTTTGTACAACCTGGATACAATGGCTTTTCAGCAGCCTGAGACATAGACTCAAAAATACGAGGTCGTCTACATGACTGATCTTCAACCTCGTGTATCATCTCGTCTACCCGATCCTATCGTCATCTCCAAATTCATCATCCAAATTCTCATCCCCTAACTCATCATCATCCTTCTTTTTTTCTTCACATACATCATTCTTTACTCCAGAGCTTCCTATCACTACAAAAAAAACTACATATAGAGGCAATCCAAAATTGCATCTAAATATATATTTGTAGCCTCTAATGGTGTTTAGAAGCAATTTTCTCGCTGCCTCTAATTAGTCCGTCGCTAATTATAGGTTGCCCCTAATGCCACCTTTTAGAGACAAACAAGTTATGGTGTTGCTAATTGTTGGTTGCCCCTAATGCCACCTTTTAGAGACAGACAAGTTATGGTGTTGCCTCAAAATATAATTAGAGGCAACCATATATATTCTTGCCTCAAAATATAATTAGAGGCAACAATATATATTCTTGCATCAAAATATAATTAGAGACGATATAAAACATATTGCTTCTAAAAACTACATATATTTAGGGGCAACCATATAATTTTATCTCGCAATATAATTAGAGGCAATATAACGAATTGCTTCTAAAAACCACATATATTTAGAGACGATCATATGATTTTGCCTCGAGATATAATTAGAGGTAATATAAAAATGTCTCTGAAAATTAATATATTAAAGGACAACCACATAAATTTTATTCAAAACATAATTATAATCTTCCCTCCTTTACAAAAAAAAATTAAAATCAATAAAGCTGAAGAATTACTTGTATTACAAACACAATACTACAAGTTGTATTTCATTTTCTCTAGTACATTATACATTTACATCAAAATATGATACATCTCCCTGTCAAAAACAAAAATAAAATACTAATCAAGACTAAGTGATAATACATGAATCGTTCAAGATAAAAACAACAATAAAAAATGATTAAGTATCTTTCTCAACATAACTCCAAGTGATCAAGGGCAATGAAACCTGCTAGAAACAACAAAAAAAGCAAGACATGTCAAGGTTTTTCACGAATTTTCTTGTTTTAGACTTTCAAAAATAAAACTATGCTTTCATGACACTAATAGACTCAAGTTTTGTCTAACGTGGACAATAATATGATTAGTTGTCGTCTTACCTAAATTGCAAGAGAAGCCTACATGAAAAGTGAGAAATGAATAGGATAGAATGACGAATAAGATAATAGATTTTTTAAAGAAAATAGACCAGAAAACACGACATGAAGAAGAGAAACAAACTAGAAGTGATAACAGATTCTTTTTCAATAGTGACAGTAATTTTAGTACCTGCAATTTGGTTGCCTTATAATATGCCTTCGTCCAAGAAATCTCATTTCAAGGCAAAAAAAAAAAAAAAAAAAAAAAAAAAATTTCTTCATGACAAATGATTATGCAATTTATGATTACTATTAGTTATCAATATCTAAATCATTTACAATCCCAACTGGCAACCCAAAAGCCCTTGAGAATTACAATCCCAACTATAACTACAGGTCTAATATAACCACAATAAGAGCAACAAGCAACCTGCAGTAATATAGCAAAACTATTATCTATACTTCTAATGTCTAACGCACCAAGCTATACACAAAATCTATTGAGTACACTGTTCAACTTCAAAGATACAAAAATTTCAAAACTAAAACGTATGAAATCTGGTATGAAATTGATTGAAATTGTAATTAAAGCACTAAAACTGAAGAAGTTGTAACTCAAGCACTTAAAGTTAAGAAGTTGTAATTCAATTCTTGAATCAAAACATCAAACTTCATCAATTATGAATTTACCTTGCATATGAAGACCACTCTAACATATTTTAGATGTAGGAAGCAATCAACAGCCAGTATACCACTTTAAAGATTAAAAGAAATGCCAGCCTCCACCTGTCGTACCTGTAAAATAATATACAACCACACCTAATTTGTCATCTATAGAGCTAGTTAAGAGATGGATCTTCAATAATATCAATCAAACCAAGGATAACCAAAGAAAACTTAAAGAGGAACAGAAAAGGTAGGGCTAAATATAACATAAATCCAAGCTATCATACTAGATAAAGAGCGGCGCACTATCATTTCACGTCTAAAGCTCCCATATAAGCATTTTCTATTCAGAATAACAATATTTAGGCACAAGTATAGCTTGGACACACTCTTAATTAGATCAAGAGCCTGATAGTAGAGCAAGAAGTTGATGGTACTGAGGAAGAGACAAAATTTGCAGAAATTTGACATCAATTACACTAATACACTTACTAAGACTACATAATAAGAGCATCACATACATTAATCACCTAAATATTTCAGACCTATAAATATGGTCACCTCTTTCATCTATTACTGCCTTCAGAAAAACAAAATGGATGGTTAGACATCATTGAGTCAACTTCAGCCACAAAGCTTAAATGATAACAAATAAAAGAATAAAGCAGGTGATATAATATAACAAAAAAATAATCAAGTATTGTAGTTAAACAAACTCATGAACAAAGGTTTGAAGCACATCACTTTGTGAAAGAAGATTTAAGATCTCAACCACAACGTTTTAAAGCTTATGTCCAGAATTATTGACGACCGAAAGTAATAATTAAAGAAATTCAAGTATTTGTCAATGTGTGCTATCTCTAGACTATTCTGTACCTCTATTTTCATTTGTAGCCTTAATTAAATTGCTATAATTATACCAGGGAAGAAAAAAATTAATGAAATCTGTCTCTCTTTAGTAGATATAAGTCAAATATCATAAAATTCAAATACATAAAACACCAATTAACTGCAAACAGATAATTCAAATATAGCAGTTCCATCACAAGAACACAAAATATTCCAAGCTAATAAAAAAATTGGCTAAACAATTTCATTGCACACACATATAATAACTATAAAATTGTCATTAAAAAAATTAGTAAATTATCATAAAAATTTAGTAATAATAACTGAACAAAATATCTAAAAGAAGGAAATAGAGATTACAAGTTTCGGGGTCAATGAGAAGACCAGAATGCTGCAATGGAATGCATTTGTAAAACCACTTAAATAAAAATTATAATACAATTGCCAATCAAAGAATTAAATGTCATTACTAGAGATGCAACAAACAATTAAATCATACCTTATGCAGGTCATAGCCCGCGAATTTAGCGTTTGACGAGACTCAGTTACCATTATACTTCGCGAACTACGCTCTGTATATAATGTCAAATTTCATAAAGATTGTACCTATAAAAATTGAGAAGAGATTGTTATTGGAAAATTAATAGTATAGTAATATCAATCTGATAGAGGACAAACCCTAAAATTAAGGAAATTCAAAGCATATACGAATGAGGAAAATCGAAAATTAGGAAAAATAGCAAATGAAAAGGGGAAAAATATGATTTACATAACGAAATAGATAGAAATGCAGGAGAGAGATTGTGCATATAGATCTGAAGATCAGAGATGGGAGGCTAGGAGAAAGGAGAGAGGAGAGAAAGAGAGTGTGTGTAACATCCCTGAATTTTCCGATAATTCACATTTAATTTCTTCAATTCAATTGTTCAAGAACCCTAATTTAACAACATACCCAAAATCAAAATAGATAAATAAAAGAAATGAATTTGAAACTAAACTTGAGTTTAGAACTTACTTTAATAGGGAGATACAGTTACTCAAGAAAAAGACCCGAAAAATTGCCCTTTTGATACGATTTTCGCCCCAAAATATTCAATAGAAAAGCCAAATTTTCCCTCTTTGAATTACCCACAAACTCAAGTAATTTCAAAGATAGATGAAGGAATGTTGAATTTGATGAAATTTGAACAAAATTTATGAATTTAGGGTGTTGAATAAAGTAAATAGAATGATGAAATGAAGAACAAGATGAACAAGGAGTTTTTTTTTTTCCTTTGTTTTGACTTTGTGGGTGTCGAAGTACGAGTGCGTAGTAGCTGTAGTATGTAGGAGCAGACCAACAGTAATTAGGTATGACCATATAAATTAAAGATTTTGTTTCCTTTTTTCTAATTTCCTTTTAATTTCCTTTTTTCTTCAAACTTTTATTTTTTTATTTTAATATTATAGTTATTATTATTCTTTTTTATAATTATTAGACTTTATAAGGATAGGAGCTAGCTCAAGTGGGTTGAGCGCTCCCCCTTGGCCCTTGAGGTCAGGGGTTCGATCCTTACCCCCAGCATTATGCTGGGGTACTTCCTTAGCATGCTAGGCATACCTTACACACCAATGTGTTGGTAGTTCCTACAGGCTAGTAGCCTGGTAGGGGCTAGCTCTTGGGCTAACTTAATATCCTAATCAAAACAAAAAAAAAAAAAATTTATTAGACTTTATATTTAGAGGCTTTTATGGATATTATTTAGGAAAATTCTACATGGTAGCCCCTAACTTTTAGGTTTTCTATGTGGTAGCACTTTTTAACATAGGTACACTATATCAAAAATAGATATACTATATTATACATAGGTACACTATATCATTTTAACATATACTATATCATTTTAACATACATTATATCATTTTAACATATACTATATCATTTTAACATACACTATATCATATCAATATACACTATCCTAAACTCACGTGATATGGATCGGGTGCACACTAATTAGTGTGCACCGGGTTCATATTAGTTTTTTTATTTACGTTTTCTACAAGGTAGCACTTCTTAAGTGAATTTTGTTAAGTTGGCGTTAGTTTTGACATTTATTAGTCTGGCACGGAGATCGAGACTTTTTGACACCCAAAACGAGTAGTTTTTATTAGTTTTTGACAATTCCGACCTTTAATGGATCCTTTAAGGAGTAAGGACAAAATTGCCCCCCTAAGATCTAGAATGACAGTCCAACAATAATGACAACTTAACGGAATTCGCTTAAGATACCATGTAGAAAACTAAAAGTTCGGGGTTGCCATGTATAGAAATATTTAAGAAAGTGCTACCATTTAGAAAACCTAATTGTGGACTACTGTGTAGAATATTCCTATTATTTAAGAGTATAAGACCTATTTGGCCCTCTTAATGTAAAGTCGAAGTGATAAAAAAAATAGTATTTTTAAATAAAGAATAACTTAATTTAATTTCATAAAAATATTCAATATAAATAATTAGTAAATAAATAGCATAAAAATATGGGGTTTTACAGAGAGAGGAGAGTGATTGAGAGGAGAGAGGGGAGAGAGATAATAGAAATGAGTATGGATGAAAGAGCAATATTATGTGGAGGTTAGCAAAATGGTGTCATCAAGTAATAACCGCATAGAATTTGCTTCGATGTTCTTTATTGACGTTAGTAGCAGCAGGCTTAAAGAGGAATAATTACATATTTTGAATATGGGATTTGGGGATTGATTTGATGAACGGGGTTTCGTGCAACTAGTTGGGAGGATGTTGGTGCAAACAGAAAGGGGTTTTTACTTTGATCTTTCAGACCCCCAAATTTTATTAATTAGACCATATAAATCGGCAAGAATAAGGATGATAATGGAGATAGAGCAAAACCAGTGTATGAATTCATCTAGACTCTAATTTTTAGGGTTTTTCAGTAAAGTTTTTTAATCACTGGAAAAAAGGAAAAACACATATCAATGACTAGATCGAGATGAGATTATCATTTTAGTTGAAGATTTGAAAAAGAATGTAGATTAATGCACAAGAATTTTCTATATTTTGGTTTGGGCGAAGAACACAGGAAGAGAGAGAGACTGAGAGAGATGGTTGCGTACAAAGGAAGAAGAGCAAGTGAAACATAATATAGATAGGAGTTAGTCAAATGAACCCCAAAAATGTTTAAAGAAAGTGAAAAACAACCGTGTCGCCACATGTAAACGGCGTTGCTTTTGCTATCAAAAGCTGCGACATTTTCTTAAATTGAAATCAGATAAAAATATTTAGTTCAGATAAGAAAAATTCATATCAAATCACATGGAAGTAGAAAAATTATCTTTAAAACCAACTATAATAAGAAAAATTCAGAGTAAATCAAAAATATTTAGATCATTTAGGAAAAATTCAAATTATATCAAATAAGATCGGAGAAATTCATATAATGACTTTTATAATGTTGTACGCATCTCTCTTTCTGTAGTTGACAACTCCTCTCTCTAAAATCAAAACCAAAACAACACCCTAAAAACCCTAAATTCGGGGCAGCCATGAATTATTCCTCCATGATAAGCCCCAAATCGCTTCTTTAATTTATTTTTCATTCTTTTTACTTTCACTTTTATGGTCAATAATAGCCAGTTCCCCTATAGTGGGATTTAGGTTTAGTAACAATAAGTATTAATCAATTTTATTCAACAAATCTATTACTTAGTACTAAAATAATTCCGAGAGCTGACATATGTCAACTCCACTTAAAAAATTTCCCTCCAAAAATGGTAGTGTTTTATTTCATTAAAAGAATAATTGTAATTATATAATAGAAATCTTCCATTCTCAACAACTACTTTCCAAAACTAATTGGAAACTAATCTAAAATTTTAGCTAATCTTTCTAAATTTTGATGATCAACTATCCTTATATTCAAATTTTGAATGAGTTATCTAAACATATATCTTTAGTAATGATTAAATAAAGTTTCTTAGAAACAATATATCGAACATATATGGATCAAAAACTATGGGTGCGTTCTCTTTGCCTGATCTGATTTGGTGAAATCTGATAAGAGCTGAAACTATTAGAGGAAGAAGATCTGATCTGAAAAATAAGATCTGAAAATAAGATGAAGAGAACGCACCCTATATTTAAATTAATAAGTTGTGCATTGCATGGGTATTATGTTGATATGTATATATCATCATATACTAAAATAAAACTGGGAGTGTCATTGCTAAGTAATTTTACTTTATTTTTCTTCTTGGTTAGGTGGGGATAATGTTGATGCAACAATCGTGAAGATGGCGAATTTCATCATCTAAATAAATTAAAAAAAGAACAAGCGGGAGTTGAAGCGCTTTATTTTCACTAAATTTCTAAAACTTCTTTCTTTCCCTCATTAGCCACTCTCAGTCCCTCTCATCCGGTTCCCCTCTCTCTCCTCTCTGTTCCTCGTCTCTCTCAATCTCTATCTCAATTCACCTCCTTTTTTCGAACTCATCTCCAAGCAATGGCGAATTTCGTTCCTCCTGTAAGTTTTTAACCTTGTAATTTCGATTTTTGGTGTTTATATTTTGGGGATTTTATTGGTTCGAATTCTCGATTTTTCAGGCTTTTCGTTTGAAATTCTGTTTGTTTTTTGTGCAAATTTGTTCGATTTATAGGTTTTCGTTTTGCTTCGATTTTGCAGGGGTTTTGGGCTTTGCATTTTTGTTTTGGGGTAGTAATTTCTAGGGGTTTGGGTTCGTCTTACTTGGTCTATCATTGCTCAATTAAGCCTTCGATTATTAAAATTTGCATTATTAGTTTGACGTTGGTTAATTAACCCTCAATTAGTATGGCAAGAGGAGTTGTAAATATCAAATAATAGTATAACTTCAACTTATGGAGTTTTCGTGGTTTTTAAGGTCTTTTTGGCTTTAGTTTTTGAATCCAATTTGGTCTGTTTGTGTTGAAATTCTACTTTGTCTAAATTTGCGTGGTTGACATTGAGTTGTATTGTTTTGTGTTATAGTGGAGATTTTGGTCCTGCTGGGTTTGTGGGACTAGGATACCAGTGAGCTTCCTATTAAGATTAGTGTGTGAGGTTCACAAGTGGGATAATATTATTTACCTGTGTGTGTATGGGGTGTGTGTGTTAAGTATAATTTAAGAAGTTATTGCTAAGTAATTTTACTTTATTTTTCTTCTTGGTTAGGTGGGGATAATGTTGATGCAACAATCGTGAAGATGGAGTAGTTTCATTGATGAGAATTGTCAGGTAGCTCCAACAAATTACATGAGATGGTTATGATTTTCCAATAACTTCTCTCACTGGTGTTGACTTTTCCATCGCTAGATTGTTATAATAAGTTTGATTCTTAGTTGGTGTTAGCAATGGTGTTGAAAATGATTGTTTAGTTTATTCTAACTCTGCAATTTCTATTTCTTTTTTATTTATTCGAAATAAAGAAGCCTTGATTAATGCAATTTCTATTTCAAGGCACCTCTTTCATTCACAAAAACTAAGTAGGAAGTTGCAAGAAAAGCAATGAGCAGATAATAATTCTTATACAACATAATATGTTAGAAATGTCAGCCCTTATTCTCTCTACTATATAGCTGGTATTTAATACTTTGCTACTCATTTCATGCTAGAGTTCGGTTTTCAGGTGTATGTGTGTGGAATTGAAAGTTGTCATCTAATAGGAGCATAAGATGTTTTTTTTGTGAATCTATTTGAAATATCTCACTCTTTCCTTCAACCATATAGGAAGCACTATCTTGAAATTTCTGCTTAATATTCTTTTGATTAGGATTTTTATTATTATTGTATTGGAGTCTGATAGTGGTTGGTTGCATTTTATCATTGACGAGCTGTGCAATGAAGTTCAATTGCTGATAAATGCTCAAAATATGTCTTATGAGATGTCATGAAGTAGGTCTCTAAGGCTGAAAGTATGGAAGATTTTTGCAGTGTATTGCTGTCTGGTTATGCTTGCTTTCATTTCAGTAGTGGTGGCAGGGTTTTTGCTTTGTAAATTGGATGCTTGATTGTTGTTTTCCTGTTCTTGGACTTGTGTAGAACAGGATCTATATGGTTCTTGAGCATACTGTATGTTTCTTGTTTGATCAATATAAAACTTAGTGCTCCTCTTTTCTCCTTGCTGTCAACTTTCTTAGGATTATGCTCTTTTATGGGATTCATTGTAATCCTTTTCTCTTCTATAATTTGTAAGTTTAAGGTTTACGTTATACTATAGTATATGCTGTGGATGCTTTGGATGCTTTGGATGCTTTTGGGTTTAAATAGTTAGTGCTATATATTAAAATGTAAAATTATGAAGCCGGATAATTTTGTTATCAAATATTATGGACAAGATTACTTTAGAATATGAGGCACATTATATAGTTCTCGATTTGACGAACTCCAAACTTTTATATTATTACTACTGATTATATTTTTTTGTCTTTTCTTTTTCTCCTTTTGAAGGTACTCGAAAATAATGAAGGTACAATAGATCAAGAACGCATGGCTTCAAAGTAGCTACCATCGTATCGTCATCTATTTTGCTAGCGATCGTAAACATTAATAGAGTTGAAATTAAATCTTGAATCTTTTTTCCAATTTACGATTATTTATGGCTTTTTAATGTATCTATGGTGTTCTTTGCTTCTTTAACGACCTTCTGCTGTTTCCTTGTGATATTCTTTATTTTATGTTGCCATTATAATTGATATGTGTTGCTGGAATTCTATTGTGATGCTGAATGTATGGTTATAGTAATCTGTCATCAACAACCCCTGAAAATCTTCCTCCCTCTTTTAAGAATATGTGAAAAAACATAGATCAGGAAGAGAATATATTAATGATGAAAAGTCTATTATTATTAAGTTATTTATATTATGAGGAAAAAATTATTGTACTGGGAAAGGGTTGTTGATAACTCAATAGGTAATGGACAGTTTTTATTATCTGTGTTGTATTACTAAGAAAGGGAATAATTGCGGAAATATAATGCAAGTGTGAGAAGCTTCGTAAGGGCACATAAACAGTTGCTGTACTTTTTAGAATGAAATGACACTGTATTGTGGTCAAAAGAAGAGACTGTACATATCTAAGTTGTGGTCGACATGTTACATGTGAACCATAACATTCTGAGGATGGTTTAATTGCTAAAGTTTAGCCAAGTAAATTTCAGAAACGTGAGTTTGTGGGGGAATTTGGTGCGAGGACTAACACTCTGTTTTCTTAAGTTAACCAAATTTTAGCTATCAGGTGTTTCTTTAATGTATTAGCGTAGGCAGTAAAGGCAGTATTTAAAAGATAAGAAATTTCTCCCAGCTACTATGCCAAGTTCTTTCATTTGAAATTACTATAGAGTCGCTCTCCAAGCCTGTGTGAAGATTAGACTAATTTTGAAAGTTTTCATAAGATCTGGTTTTGAATAGTAGAAATTACTCATTAGTTTCTTGGCTTGAAGACCTGTTACTCATGCTGCTGGCCAGCAGGGGTAGCAGGTCTGAATTTTTTTTATAAGAAAAGCTCAAATGCTCCGGTTTTTCCTTAAAAACCGAAGCATTTAAAACAAAATGCTCCGGTTGTAAACCAGAGCATTTGTAAAATGCTCAAATGCTCGTATGACATCTGTTACGCGTTAAATACGGAGCATTTGGGGCCTAAACAACCGGAGCATTTGAGGTTTTTTCTACTAGTATAAGAAATAGTTTGATATAAAAACAGTTTTTCATGGCATCATCTAATTATAGAAGTGCGGAAGCTATTTGAGTGCATTTAGGTCCACATTTTAGCTAAGGAAATGGATGTGTCATTCACCCCATAATATTGTATTATGACTTAAATCATACAACTTTTGCACCTTGTTGTTCCGCTGCAACCACAATTCAAGTTACACCAAAAAATATCTTTAAATGCAACAATAATCTATGTGATGCTGGAAAAAATGGTTATCAAGACAACTAAATTTATATGACGCTAGATACATGGCTTTAGAAACAACTAACTACATTTGATGCTAAAAAATGGCTTTAGAGACAACTAAATTAATGTGACGCTCAATACATGGCTTTAGAGACAACTAACTACAGTTGATGCTGAAAAAAAAAGCTATAGAGATAATTTAAGTTCATGTGACGCTAAATACATGGCTTTAGAGAACAACTAACTATAGTTGATGCTAAAAAAATGGCTTTAGAGACAATTAAATTCATGTGATGCTAAAAATATGGATTAGAGACAACCAATATTCATGTGATGCTAAAAACATGGTTTTAGAGGCAACCAACATTCATCTGATGGTGAATGTATCTTTAGAGGCACCAGAATATAGTTGACGCTAAACACCATATAATTTAGGGGCAACCATGTTTATGCGATGCTAAAAGCGGCTTATAGAGGCAACTCGGCCAAACAACGTGCCTCTATAACCAATTTTTTTTGTAGTGTATATACCTCCCCTGCTCACCATGCCAAACCCATACGTGGTATTGAGGCCTAAACCCACGGCGAAAGACATGCTCCCTAACCACATGTATACTACTAACCTTGCTCACATTTCTACAATCCAAACAAGGACAATAAAAGTCGATTGCTCCAGAGGATGTTTGATATTCTAATGCATTTCTACAGAATTTCGAGACCCCGTTCACAAACTCAATCGATTCACGACTACCATACATCCAAGTACGATCCATCTCATTCAAGAAGACCACCTCTAATAATTAAACACAACATTCATTATAATGCATTCAATCATTATTAAAGTACATACGCTCACATATTCAAATCACACACATATACAGCAAGCTAAGATGATGAGTGTTACTAGTTCAAGTGTATGCATTGCAGTCGAAGGTCCTTATCACTCCAACCTAACCCATCCTTGGACGTCTAATCTCACTAGTGAATATATGCCAACTTTTCAATTCTAAGGAAAATCCGGTAGCATTTCCCTACAGTTCTCCAAGTAGAAGAGAAGGGTAGTGGTGGGTGGCGCGCAAGGTGGTGGAGCAGTAGAGTTAGGTTGCGCAAAGTGTGGAGCAATGTGGGTGGCGCACAGCAGTGGTGTGGGCAGCAGTGGCGTCAGCAGCACTGGTATGGGCAGCAGTGGTGGTCGCGGAAAGTGGTGGAGCAATGTGGGTGGTGGTGGTGCACTCGAATTAGAGCTCGCAAGGTGGTGGTGGTGCACTCGATTTTTCGCTCGTAATTCTCTAAGAGGAAAGTAGGAAAAATAAAGTTGGAGTATATGGGTTACTGTACATGCGCGCTTCAATAATCAAAAAAAAAAATTTGAACGAAGGGTTGCGCCTTTTTAAAAAAGCGCAGCCCTTCACTCTGAAAAGGGCTGCGCTTTTTCAAAAAGCACAGTCCTTCTCAAAGTGAAGGGCTGCGCTTTTTTAAAAGCACAGCCCTTCTAATGTGAGAAGGGCTGAGCTTTTATCAAAAGGGCAGCCCTACTAACTGAAGGGCTGCGCTTTTCTTCAAAAGCGCAGCCCTTCTGTTATGTAGAGTTGTGCTTTTTTAGAAAAATGCAGCCCTTCACTAATAGGGTTGCGCTTTTATCAAAAGCGCAGCCCTTCCTGCGCAGCCCTTCCTTTTTTTTCCCCTAGTATATGGTATAAACTTTAATTGTGTTCCTATTTATTGTGATAATACTAGTGCCATCAGTATTTCAAAAGATCCAGTGCATCATTCAAGAGTTAAGCATATACATATCAGACATCACTTTCTAAAAGAAAATGTGGAAAAAGGATTGATTAAGCTTGAGTTTTGTCAAACTAAAAATCAAATTGTTGATATACTAACTAAGCCTCTACAAAGAGATAGATATGAAAAATTAAGGCTTGAGTTAGGTTTAATAAAAGTTAAGTAGTTGTTCCTATTCCAATCCCCCATGTTTGAATTAATTTGACTTACTCTATGTGATATGAAGTGATTGTGATTGATTTCCTAAAACCATTGCAAAATAAGATGTATGTTAAAAACATAAACATGAATTCAAAGGAATAAAACAACTCACAAATGTCACATAATACTCCCCTTACTGTTCCTAAGTTAAAGAAACATGCATAATATGAAGAACGTCGATATGCAGCATAAGTTGTTTCTATAGCACAAGTTCCTTAGATTTTATGTTCTTTTCAAAATTAAAAATCCATAAAAAATCCAAAAAGATTCGAAAATCCCAAAAATAAAGGAATCAGATATAATTAAATCATGATTCTCATTTATCTGTTTTTTGCTTATTTTTTATTTTATCTATTTTTCCGCGTGTAACTCTTCACCTACTGTTACATGCATTTCTTCTCCTTAATTATTTCATCCCAAAATCGTGTTTCTTAGTTGTTTCATCTTCACCATTGTTATCCTCTTCACACACTAGGGGAAAAAAACAGAAGGGCTGCGCAAGAAGGGCTGCGCTTTTGATAAAAGCGCCGCCCTATGGTTGAAGGGTTGCGCCTTTTTGGAAAAGCGCAGCCCTGCAAATAAGAAGGGTTGTGCTTTTTTGAAAAAGCGTAGCCCTTCAATTAGAAGGCCTGCGCCTTTTAAAAAAGCGCAGCCCTTCCTAACTAGCGCAACCCTTCTAGCTTAACGGCTGCGGCGCTGCGCTTTTCTAGCGCAGCCCTACTTAAAAAGTGAAGGGCTGCTACTGAAAGGGCTGCTGTCAAAAAGCGCAGCCCTACAGGCCTTTTTCAGTGCAGCCCTTCTTCATTTTTCCACTAGCGACACCCCATAAAATCCCAAACTCACTTCACAAAATGGTAAAAAACCTCACGTAATTCACCTTTTCCAAACACAAAATCTCCCAATACCTCTAAAATGGAAAACCCCTCTTCTCCTACCAAAACCCTAGAAACCGAAAAAATTAAAGAAACACCCATGGTGGAAGAAGAACAAAAATTAGAATCACCAAGAAGATGTTTGAGAAGGCGAAAATTGATTGGGGAGGATGATGAAGAAGAATCCCCGGAACAATCTAAGGGGGAAGAAGAAGTTACCCTTGTTCCTTCCAAAGGAACTGCTACTTCTTCCTCCAAGAAACGAGTGGAAAGAAGTGAAGCAAGGTATGTTTTAGGTTTTTGTGTCAATTTAGAATGGGCAAAAGAGGTGAAAATCAATGAATTGACTGATATTCTAAAGGAACATGGTATGGAATACCTCTTCGAATATGCATTTAACAATGCCCTAGTTCCTTTAGCCATGGATGAATTTTTTTCAAATTTCGCTAACACTGATGGAATTTGTACTACTACAGTAAGGGGGGGAGAAAATAAAATTTTCTAAAGAAACTTTGGCAAAGATTTGGGAAGTTCCTTGCAAAGGAACTGATGTGTACTTTAAACGGAAAGGAATTGTTTCCTTTCCCAATTTTCCCTAAGACAAGATTGTTGAATCTTTTGGGGGAAATGCTGGCCAAAATAAAATCAACCATAACCTACTCTCTCATGTCCACAAAATTTTGTTTAACTTAGTTTGGAGAGCACTCATTCCTCAAACTGAAAAGATGAATGAAGTGGGTCTATTGGACATGTGTTATATGTTCTGCCTTGACCACCATATCCAAATAAACTTTCCTTCTCTATTCATCTAACATCTTACTCATTGCATTGAAAACAATTGTGTAGTTGGCTATGGAGCTTTAATTACTTCTCTACTTCATCACTTTAAAGTAAAAATAACCGGATGGCCTACATTGGGAATTAAGCAAGGCAATATTCTAAATGAGAAAACATTTCATGGTTTGGATCTCTCTGTGCAAGAGGGAGTGTTAACTTAAGGGAGAATTGCTCCCAGTTCCTCTAGCAAGAGGAAACTGCCTAGGGCATTAGAAGAGGAACTAGCTGATGTTATTTTGGAGGAATAAGTTCCTGCTCCCACTGAACCAAAGGAACATAAACCTAAGAGCTGCAAAACAATAGCTAAAAAGCCTACCCCTCCTTTTCCTAAAAGAGTTAGGTAGAGCTCTAGACTGAAAATTGCTCAAACTGCCCCTGTTCCTTCCAACAAGGACTCTCCATTAGTACTATCTGATGCGGAGGAACAGGAACATAACTCTCCTAAGGAACCAACTCCTCCATCATCACCGAAAATATATGTTCCCCTCACTAAACTCTCTTCCATCTCTCCCTCATCCTTCATTGTTCCTTCTAGTTTTGAACAGTTAAAGGATGAGATGACTGGTCCCAATCCGTTCTCCACCACCTCTACTAATCTTCCACCACATCCTCCTTTTCTTCCTCCCATTTATACCACCACTTCTCCATCTGTTTCTACTCCAGGAACAGTTGGTCCCGCACAAGACACCACCCAGTTCCTCATCAAAACCACCTACTGCCTCTAGTTCTAAGGGAGAGGAACAAGTTCCTTCTGATGATTGTGGCTGGGTAAATGATGTTTGTCTTCCAGCACAACACATGATTAAATTTATAATCACCTTCACTGGACTTTAGATGCCAAAACTGATAAGATGATGGGTTTAATGAAAGTTCCTAGTGATACGTGATTGATCAACAGAAAAGATGGAGACAATGGCCAAGCCCTTGAGAGTTTGAAGCAGCGACTTGTGAAAATCATGGAGAGCTGATGAAGAAATTGGAGGATGTGGTTGAAGAAAAAGTTGTTGAGGAACACCATTCCCCTTCCCTTCCTAGTTCTTAGTTCTTGTACCTCTTCGAGGAACACGACTGCTTAGCTTTGTTTCTTTTTCTTTCTTTGTCTCTTTTTGTACTTAAAGGAACAAGTGCTATATATATGTGGCTTTTGCTATTTCTCTTTGTTTGTGATTTTTGTGCATAATTTCTTACTTGGAATGGCTTGTATTCTGTGATTGATGTTTGAGCTAGTCTACCCTTTGAATATTCTAACTTAACCATTTTATTGGTGCTTGCTCATGGTCTCAAGGTCTTGATCACAATTCATGAAATCACGCAGAGTTTGCTCTTTTTGACGATGACAAAGGGGGAAAAGATTAAGGAACAAACTAAAAATAAAATAAAAAAATAAAAACATTTTTTAAGGTAAATGAAAAATCAAAATTAAGATACTTTAGTCGGTTTTATTTTTCATTTCTAGTTTTATTATTTTGTCTTTTTCATTCGCTTATATCATTTGTTATTTCCTTAGTTTGTACCTTTATTGTCATCACCAAAAGGGGGAAATTGTTGAACCCTAGTTTTGATGATGACAAAGGAACAAAGATGCAAACTAAGTAATAGACTAACGAGTTATTTAAGTGCATGAATTTTAAGGTATCATTGAAAGGAACAAAGAGAATACTAAGTCAAGGAAGCAATCAAGTTTGAATTTTGAAGACTAAGTGAAGATGTTTCCCTATTTGATACTGGAGCAGCATTGGAGCAAGAAGAATAAAGCGAGGAGTTTTATTTCTAGTTCCATTGTAAAGGAACGAGTAAAGATGGTAAGGAACTGTGGCAGTTTATATTTGAGAATGATAGTTTCGCTTATATTATTTGTTATTTCCTTAGTTTGTACCTTTGTTGTCATCATCAAAAAGGGGGAAATTGTTGAACCCAAAGATCCAAACTAAGTAGTGGACTAACGAGTTATTTAAGTACATGAATTTCAAGGTATCATTGAAAAGAACAAAGAGAATACTAAGTCAAGGAAGAAATCAAGTTTGGATTTTGAACACTAAGTGGATGTTTCCTTATTTGATACTGGAGCAGCATTGGAGCAAGAAGAATAAAGCGAGGAGTTTTATTTCTAGTTCCATTGTAAAGGAACGAGTAAAGATGGTAAGGAATTGTGGCAGTTTTATTTGAGAATGATAGTGTGTTCCTTTGCAAGGAACAAACGAATTGGCACTAAACTAATGAGTTAAAGGAACTAACAAATAAAAGGAACTAGACTTAGGTTGAAGCATTACAACGGTACATTGATGACAGTTGAGAAGATAATGCCTATAATATAGGTAACTGTTTTTATCTAAGGAAAAATCTGATTTTATGGAAAATCTTTTTAAGAAAAAGATTTTATTTTTCAAAAGATAATAAAAATATTACTCGGTTTTTACGGAATTTATTTAAAGATAATATTTTAATTAAAATAATTTAATTTCAGATTTAATATTTAATATGTTTTAAATTAAATCTTATTTTCGAGTAATGCTCAAAGTAGTTACTATAATTTAGGAGCATTAACTAAAAACACTCCCACGTCTAATAGTGATCATGGGATCATGGGATGTTTTGAGGAACGTGTTCCTTGTGGTAAGGAACATCATGGGATAATGGTTTTTCACAAATGCATGTTTTAATTCCCACGTTCTAGATTACTGTCACTATAAATAATAATGTCTAAGTAAGTTCCAAATTGTGTCTGACTAAGTGTTTTAGTGAGTTTAACTAATTGAAGTGTCAGTGCCTTCATTCTCTCATAATAGCCATCAGTTCTTTGCTTTCTTGCTCTAATTCCACTAAGCTTATTTCAATAATTGTATTTTGGTTTTGGGGTAAGGGGACTTTGAGTGAAGTTCTGTGAGAGAGAAGCTTTGAGTAAAGCTAGAAAGAGTGAGAAAACATCGAGTGAAGTTGAGAGGAACTGCTGTTAAGGGAACAGTGGCTCAGGAACTTGAGTTTAGGAAGTCAAGGTGTGGCTCGTAAGTAGAATTAGGTTGTAACAGAGTTGTTTAGCCTAATTAATGAAAGAGTTGAGTTTAAAAACCCTAGTGGTCGAGGTTGTTTCTTCTTGTTGGGCCCAAGAAGTTTTTCCTCGTGAAAATCCCTTGTGTTCCTTTAGCTTGTTTATTTGTTTAAGTTTGAATTTCCGCAAAAAGTTACGTTTATTTCTACACGTACAATTCACCCCCTCCCCCCTCTTGTAGTGTTCCTACTGAAATAACATTATTCTTGAGGACCGTTCAAGAGAGGACTCGAGTATTTTAGAGGAAAACTAAACCTTGCATAATCGTCTCCTTTGATTCACAATCGCATAGACCCTTCTCCTTATCTTAGTTTGTTTTGATTTTTGCTTGATTTTGTGCCCTTACCTCATCCCTTACTTTCCCTTTGCTTGTACACTCCGAGGACGAAGTTTGTCTTAAGCTTGGGGGGAGTTAGCATGTGTTCTCTCCATCTCAGCATTTTTTTTCCTCCTCTTTGTATTTAGGTTCTTTTTAGTGCTTTTGCATGAAAAAAACACAAAAACATTTTTTTATTTTTATTCAATGCTTTTTGGGTAGCTTGGTTGCATTTATGACATATTGCTAAGAGTGTTCATAACGTATTGAAAGACCTTTCATGTATTTGACTTGATGGTTTTGGAGCCTTGGTGTGACCTTAAGTGATCCTTGAGAACAATAACTTTTGGTAGAGTCTTTTTGAAATTAGTCGAGTTGGTTGATTGGATTGCCTTGTCCCTAGCTTGTGCGGTGAATCCCGAAGGAGGGCCAAGAACCTCATAAGACTCCTTTACAACCCTCACAATTGATCGTCTAACTTGTGACTTGCATTTTAGCTCCCTAAGATTGCATAAGACCGAGCCTATAGAAGAATAATTTATGCCGTTTCTTTTTGCTAGAAATAGGAGCTCAAAAGACAAAAAAGCTTTTATACCGGCATAATTATCTGCTTCTCAACCCATTTAAGCCTTTCTATCCTAATTTTGCTTAACCCTTATAATAAGTCATGGCCACACTTTCCCCAAAGTGGAGTACATGTCTAGTTTGTGCTGAGTTGAGTTGTTTCAACACTAAGTCTTTGGTAGTAAGTTAATGTGCATGTATGATTGCAAAATTGCGAAAAAAAAGAACGGCAAAATATATGAAAGAAAGCTCTTATTGTTTCATTTGGATTTATATTATACTGAAAAGAAAATAAAGAGAGAGCAAATTGATGAGAAAAATGTAAAATATGTTCAAAAAGTGAAAACTAAAGAGAAAATCAAAGTTATGTTTGAGGTTTCAATTTGAGTTGGTGTTAGGACTAGTTTGGGGGAGTTTTTACCCCTAGTTTGTACCCCTCTTTACCCTTTTTGCACCATATTCCTAAATTGTCATCCATAACTTCAACCTAGTCCCGTTACAACATTAATAAAGTCTCTTTTGACTTCTAAATTAGACTTGGTCGATTTAGTAGTGGCTGGTGAGATTTTGTGCAAGTCATGATGAGGGTCAACAAAATATGGTACAAATGAGCTATTATGGTTGAGCATCCCTAGCGAGGAGTCAAACTTGGGACTTGGAAGTGGAGAGGAATGAGAAATCACTCTTAGAAAGCCTATTTTTCAAGGAGACACGGTTGATCGTTGGATTGGATCTCTTATGTCACTCTTGTGCTTCCTAGTCATCTTCCCTCTTGTGTTTGGTTGGTCTCCTAAACCTTGCTATGAACTCTTTTAGTTTGCATGTCATGTTTGTAGCTTTGCATATAGAGAATCTAGGCTAGTGTATTGCATGGTTTTTCATTTTCATCGATTTCTCCTTTTATCTTTCTTCTTTCTCATTCTTGATTTACTTGAGGACAAGTAAAATGCTAAGCATGGGAGAGTTTGATAAGTGCGTTTTTAACGTACTTTATGGACTCATTTTAGCTCATTTTGATCTTGTTTCTCCCCTTTCGTTCCTCTTTCTTCTCCATTTCCCCTTCTATTTCATTCACTTGATCACTCTTGATCATAGTCATATTTTGCTAGATTTTCAGTCATTTTTGATCGAATTTCTAGTACATTTGCTTTCACCCTATTTTATATTATTAATATAGGTGGAACTACCTGAGATGGATATGAGTTGTAGAGTTGGCAAAATCAAGCAACGAAAATAGAGCACATGTTGAGAAATGGTGTGCTTTCACCACGCCCCAGGTCCGCTCGCACAAAGAAGCACATAGTGCCATAAAATCTTGTATCAGGAAATTCAAATGGATACAACTTTCCAACTAAAAATCAGATGAAGGTAATTCCAGTTGGATGTGAAAGCTCGTTTTGATATCTTTCCAACGACTGGTCATAAACTTGATTTGGATATACAACAAAGACATTATACTCGTTTTAAGTTGAACTGTCCGACCAGATCAGAAAGAATGGTGCACCGACACCTTATTTTGGTTCGCCTGCACCATTTGAATCTGCAAAAGAAAAAACTGGAGGCTGCTTAGAAACGAGAGTTTTTGTTTTATGTTTTTATTATACACTATAGACTGTAGTGAGGACTATTAGGGTTCATATTAGAGAGAAAAACTTGAAGCTTGTGGCTAGATTAGAGATTCATAGATCATAGTTTGTGAATCCTACAACATCGAAGGTACTTTTCATTCAATTCAATTTGAAAGTTTTAGTTTTTGTTCCATCTTTTCAAGGTTGTTCTTGTTCTTCCTTACTATTACTTCTCCTTTATTATAGTTTCATAATTGATATTTCTATTAGACTAATTGTCTCTTAATCATGTTTAACTCTAAAGTCATAGATTTCATGTTTAATTGCTTAGAATCCATGATTGATGAGTGGTTTCTTATCTCGGGTTAGGGTGAAAGTATGGATTAGGGTTTAAATTTAATGGTTTGTTAATGTGATTGTGATGTTCGAAAGGAGTTTATGCATTGATCTTGGTATTTTGAGACCTTAGGATAGATATTGATCACATTTATACTTTGGTATTTTGAATTGAAATGTTCTTAAATCGAATTTTGGACTATTTTATCATCTCCAAGAACCAACTTAATTTCTAGCCCAAGATATTGGATAGAAATTATGGGGATCCTTTATTAGGGGTTTTTCGAATTTATTGAATCTCTTAATCAATTAACTAAAGACCATTTGAGAGAGGATTTACTTGATTGCTTAAGTGATTATTCTTGAGGACCATTCGAGAGAGGACTCGTGTATTTTAGAGGAAAACTAAACCTTACATAATTATCTCTGTTGCTTTACAATCGCATTAACGATCATTGTCCATTCTTATTCATACTAGTGACCTTAACTCTAGTGATTCCTATTTGATATTTTAACTCGCTTTATTTGGAAGTTCTCTGATATTAGCTACTTCCTCCGTTTCGAATTACTCGCTACACTTTGAAATTTCACTATTCATCAATGAGGTTTGACCATGCATTATTTACTATTAGATAAAATCAAATACTATAATGTAATATGTTGTTGGATTCACTAATAGAATAAATGCTTATTGTTACGGTCATTAAGTGGCCTATTGCGGCGGTTTTGGCCGCGAAGCAATTAAGGAGGCAGCAATATGTAATTGATATATTGTTGCGGTTTCTGGGTAAATTCGCAGCAATATATTTATTTTATATCAGATTTATAAAGCATATTGCTGCGGTTCCTGGCCAAAATCGCAGCAATATATTACACCTATTGATGCGGTTCCTAGCCAAAACCGCAACAATAGATACTGGTACAGGTAAAAAAAAGTTGGTTTTGCATTTTGCCATCAGATTTGAAAGACAAAACACTTGAAAGAAAATAAAACACTGCTGGTTGAAATTAACGACAAAAAATTATTATACAAAATTATAAAAACATAAAAATACAAAAAGACATATTGAAATATATTATTACAATATATTTAAGGAAGATTATATAAAAGTTAAAATTATAGTACCAAAAAAAACAGATCTGAAAAAAATTTATAACAATTATCATAAAAATCACCCAACAAAAGAACAAGAATGTAGCTCCAAAAAAAATATAAGAAAAAATATATACTACAACTATAATATAGTAATACCGCAAAAAACTAGATCTGAAAATATTATCACAACAATCATACAACTCAGTAGTAATTTCCTACCCAAATAATTACAAAAATATTATAATAACAACAATTTCAAAAATAACAACAATTACAAAATAGAAACAATTACAATATAACAATTGTCGACCTCCGCACGAGCGAAAAACGAACGACGACGGAGGCGTGAAACTGGAACGCTGCAAAAATTCTGGAACGATGTGGTTTAGTCGGAACGAATTGGAACGACGACGACGGAGGCATGAAACTGATGTGGTTTTGCCTGCGCATATTTTCCGCCGTCGTTGGGTGGTTAGAGCATTACGCGAAGAATTAATAGGAGAGGAGAGGCAAAGAATTGAGAGTGGGAGGAGAGAGAGAGATGCGTGAGAGAAGAGGAGAGGAGAGAGAGAGAGAGATGCGTGAGAGGAGAGTGAGACACATGAGAGGACAGTGAGAGAAGAGAGAGGCGCGGTTTTTTAAGGGTTTAGTGAGAGGGGTGCGATCTTAAACAACATTATATAATATTGTACCTTTCTATTGCTGTGATTTTTTATAGAAACCGCAGCAATACATTTAAATATTAATATTTTAATGAATTGTTGTGGTTTCTTTAAAAAATGCAGCAATATACCTGGTCAAAGTAGTCAATTAAATTTGAAAAATTGTCCCGTTAACATCTATAGCTGCGGTTTTGGTTGAGAACCGCAGCAATAACTTTATTTTCAATTTATTCTTTTCTTTCGACGTGGTTTATTGTTGTGTATAGGTAAAACCGCAGCAATATAGTCGCAGCAATAAGCAATTATTCTACTAGTGATTCGTCTTAATATATATTTCCAAAAAAATCAAAATTTTATACTTTACTCTAATACATAATTAAAGATATTAATAGCCAAAGTAATGCATCGACAAGCGTAAAGGTCAAAGTGTAGCGAGTAATTTGAAACGAAGGAAGTAGTAGTTGTTACCAAAACATTTTAAACCCCCCAAAAACCCTTCAATTAAGTAATTAAGACTTCATAGACTTTAATTAATCCCATTTTCCCTGTGGATCAACCCTTGACTTGCCTTTACTACGTTAGGTTTTATAAATATTGTTTGATAAGTGATTCTTGGTGCCTTAACGACACACTGGAACCTCTTATCGGGCACAAAACCTAAAAAGATCTATTAATGGACGGGAAATGAAGATGGAAATCAAGTGGTCGTTATTTAACAAATATAATATGTTTAAGCCTGGGCTCGTGTTTCCCTCCGGAAATGGTATGATTGACGAAGGAAACGTGATTTGTTTCCACTAGTTTGATAAGGGTCAGAAATGGGGGGATTGTGTTTCCCTCCGAAAACGCTATTTCTTACTAAACACTCATACCAAACAATTAGAAATGGAAACACTTATTTACAACTGTTTCATACATCAAGTTTTTCTATACCAAACACCATCTTAAAAACTACTCCCTATATTTTAAGTTATAATTCTCGTTCTTTATCGCACCATTTTAAATTGATTTTTTATTACGTCTATAACTATATAGAAAACAATCATGATATTCACCTAACTAGGTATCCCTAAATTTTCTGGACTAAATTAACCAGCAAACTGAAAAACGTACATAGTAAACAATAAACAATCGTGATATGCACCTAGGTTTTTCCAGAAAACCCATGTATGCCATATTATTGTTAGGGTTTTTTCACCAGGTACCCCTGTGGTTTTCCAAAATTCATGGGGTACCCCTGGTTTTAAAAAAATGCACCAGGTACCCTTATTATTTAAGTTAAATGCACGAAATGCCCTTAATGACTAACGGTGTTAAGTTTCCGTTAGTCATTAGGGTTAATTAACTCTCTAACCCTAACATTAAGCCCTAATCTTAACACAACCCCTCCCCCACCCCTCCCTCACCCACGCAGCCCCCACTCCTCCCCCTACCCCTCCCCCACCCACGCAGCCCCCACCCAGCCCCCTACCCACCCACGCAACCCCCCGCAGCCCCCACCCTCCCCAAAACCCCGTCGAATTCCCCCCCCCCCCACACCACCCCCATCCCCGTCGAAATTCCTCCTTCTTCATTTCTTTTTCTCTCTCCTTCTTCATTGATTTTATTTTTATTTCAAAAACTGATTTCGAAAATGTTTTCAAGATTTGTTTTCGAAAATGATTTCACAATTGGTTTTCGAAAATGATTTCGAAAATCGTTTTCGCAAAAGGTTTTCGAAAATTGATTTTCGAAAATGGTTTTCGAAAATAATTTCGAAAATGGTTTTCGAAAATAATTTCGAAAATGGTTTTCGAAAATAATTTCGAAAATGGTTTTCTAAAATAATTTTGAAAATGGTTTTTGATTTCAAAAAGGTTTTCAAAAATGATTTTCGAAAATGTTTTCGAAATCTGTTTTCGAAATCTTTTTTAGAGGGTGCATGGTTTGGTGGTTTTTACAGTCCAAGGGAGGTGGTGGTGTTGCTGCTAGGGGAGAGGGAAGCTGCCGGGGGTGGGGGTGGCGGTGGCAGTGGGTTGGGGAAATCTAGGGGGGATGAGGACTGCTGCAGGGGGTGAGGGAGGGAGAGAGAGGGAGGGGGAGGGGGGTGGTGGTGGTTGGGTGGTGGTTGTGGTTTCAAGTCATGGGGTTAGGGTTAGGGTAAGGTTAGAGGTTGGGGTTTAGTTAATTAGGATTCAATTAGGGTTAGAGAGTTAATTAACCCTAATGACTAACGGAAAGTTAACACCGTTAGTCATTAAGGGTATTTGGTGCATTTAACTTGAATAATAAGGGTACCTAGTGCATTTTTTTAAAACCAGGGGTACCCCATGAATTTTGAAAAACCACAGGGGGACCTGGTGAAAAAACCAATATTGTTATCATTATTAGAGCTCATGATTACGAGATAATATTGTGCACTACATCTAGATAACCACTTATTCTCACAATAAGTCAAAGGCCAGATGCATTTTAGTGTATTTAACGTTAGTGGAAATCAATTACTATTATCTCTATTATATATGGGAAGAGGGGTAGGAAATCAAAATTTGAAAATACCTATTTTACCCTTACTAATTTCTATTTTATATGTCAACTCCCCACCCTTTGATGTTCACCATTAATTACCTAAATAGTCCAATTGCCAACATATATTACAATCCACCAGATATTAATGTAAAAGTGTAGCTAACAGACAGTGCAGCTAAGGCTCGAGTGACACTTTCAGAGGAAGAGGGAACAAAGCTGGAATCGAAGCGTTGAGGACAATAGGCAGCTTGATGACCTGGAAACCAACACAAACCACAAGTATCGGAAGTAGGGGTAGAGGTTACATTGCTACTTGATGGATTACTCCCTGCAGACGACAAATCATTAGTAATATAATCTAGGCAAGGCATATTATAGGATAACAAGTTAGATTATTTACTCATACCATTGGAGCGTCCCCGATTAGCATTGTTGTTGTTGTGGTTTCCAGAGCCACGAGAATTATTATTTCCCCCATTCCCACCATTATTGCCTCGAGCATTCTGATTATTGTTACCACCACGATTATTGTTACCCCCACGATTCCCGGTATTTCTTCCCCAATTCCTCCCTCCAGAGTTAGACTTGGTGGAGGAACTTGATCCAGAACCAGTAGATTGAACAGCAAGTAAGGCAGATGAGAGGAGGAATCAGATCCATCCCTCGAATTTTTCAATCTCTGTTCATGAAAGAGCAATTTAGGCCGGAGATCATCAAAACTAATAGGGAATGGATAATGCAACAAGGTAGTAACAATGTGATCATATTCAGAGTCACGATCCAGACCAAAAAGGGTATACAAAACTAAATCCTGATTTGACACAGGGCATTGTATAGCAGCAAGAGAATCAGCAATATCCTTTTATCTCCCTTAAATAACCATCCATAGATTGAGAATCAGCCTTTTTAATACGAGTCAAACGTCCCTTTAACTTCATAGAACGAGCCATACTGGCATGCATAAATCTAGACTGTAATTTATTCCAAATATCAACAGAGGTGTGGAGATCATGAACATCCACAAAAACATCACAAGATAAAGTAGCAAAAATCCATGATTTTACTTGCTGATCAATACGCAGATATACATAAAAGTGAACATTAGAAACAGTATTACCAGATTCATCAAGTATAGTAGCAGAAGGAATAAGAGCAGTACCATCAACAAGGCCAGGTAATTAATGAGAAAGCAGTAGGCAAGTAATTTGAGTTTTCCATAGAAGATAATCCTCAGGAGAGGAGAGAGTGATAGTTACCAAGTTCATGAGATTAGGGGCAGACAACTAAGGAAGAATGAACACCGGGGAGGGAACAGATTGACCAACCATTGTCGAGGAAGTCGACGGAAATTGTAACGCAGGATGCGTGAACCCTGGTGGAAACCGTGAGGTTGACCGGGACGGTGGGCTAGGCGCCGGCGAGCTTGTGGCGGCGGCATACAGCGACGAGTGCGGCGGCATCAGGGAGGTAAAATCGGCGGCGGCAGCAGACGGAATCGCTAGCGGTGGGTTGGGGAAACCCCGCGGCAGCAGCGAGCGATGTGGTCGTCGAGGGGAAGTACGATGGAAACTGCGTGAAGGCAGCGTGGGGTACCGCCGGCGGAGGCAACGGCTGACCGGAGGTCGACGCTGGCGGTGGCTGCGAGACAACGACCGGTTGTGCGGAAGAGGTGGTGGAAAAATCCATCAGGAAAGAAATTTTTATTTTTGGTGAGGGGAAAAAAAATTAGAAAAACCTAGGCTGTGATACCATGTAAAAGTGTGGAGAATAATTGTGTTAACCTTGAGTAGGTTAACCTGGCATTCAATATTGATAAGAGGCTTTTAGTGTGTCTTTAAGGCACTAAGAACCGCTTTCCAAACAATATTTATAAGTCCTAACAAGCAATTACTAAGAGAATAGTAAGGGCAAATCAAGGGTCGATCCACAAGGAAAATGGGATTGATTAAAGTCTATCAAGTCCAGACTACCTAATTGAAAGGTATTTGGGGGTTTGAAAGATGGTTGGTAACAATTAAGACTAACTAACAACTATAACAAGCAAATATCAAGAGGTTAAATATCAAATAAAAGACACTAGAGTTAAGGTTACTAGTATGAATAAGAATAGCCAATGATTGCTAATGCGATTGTGATGTACGGAGATGATTATGCAAGGTTTAGTTTCCCTCTAAATTACTTGAGTCCTCTCTGGAATGGTCCTCAAGAGTAATCACTTAATCAATCAACTAAATCCTCTCTCGAATGGTCTTTAGTTAATTGACTAAGAGATTCAATAAGTTTGGAAAACCCCTAATAAATAGGGATGGCAACGGGTGGAATTTGGGTCGGGTGAGGCAGAAGACTTAGGTGCGGGCGAACCTATGCGTTCTGTTGTTTGCTCCATAATTTGTCGATGGTGCGGGCGCACCTGCAGCATGTGCGGGCGCACCATCATGTGCGGGGGACTCCAAACACACCTCATGCTCCCTCACATCCTCTAGCTTGTTTCTTTCAGCCATGTCTCGCATTACTCGACCCCAAAAAGGGTCATACCTGCAATAAAAACACGAGCAAACATGGTGAAAGCATATGTGCTAGAAATTCGATCAAAATAGATCGAAAATCTAGCAAAATGTCACTATGATCAAGTGAATGAAATAGAAGGGAAAAGAGAGGAGAAAGAGGGAAGAAAGGGGAAAAAGGGAACCGAAACAAGCCAAAAAGAAGCCATAAAGTGCGTTAGGAACGCACTTATCAAACTCCCCCAAGCTTAGCGTTTTGCTTGTCCTCAAGTAAACCAAGAGTGAGAATGAAGGAAAGAAGAAGAAAAGGAGAATAAAAAGAAGAGGGACACATGCAACAAACTAACCTATATGCTCTAAATCAAGGTTACAAACATGACATGCAAGCTAAATGAGTTCATAGCAAGATTTAGGAGACCAACCAAACACAAGAGGGAAGATGATTAGGAAGCACAAGAGTGACTCTAAGGTCTCAATCCACCGATCAACCGAGTCTTTTTGAAAGAAAGCTTTCCAAGAATGATTTCTCACTCTTCTCCACTTCCAAGACCCAAGTTTGACTCCTCCCTAGGGATGCTCAACCATAATTGCTCGCCTCTACCACGTTTTGATGACCCTCATCATGACTTGCACAAAATCTCGCCCGCCACTACTAAATAGATCAAGTCCAATCTAGAAGTCAAAAGGGACTTTGTTAAGGTTGTAACGGGGCAGGTTAGGGGTGTGGATTATATTCTAGGAATGTGGTGCAAAAAGGGTAAGTGGAGTACAAACTAGGGGTAAATACTCCCCCAAGCTAGTCCTAACACATTATCAATTAAAGACATCTCACACATAACCTTGAATTTCACTTGCTTCTTTTTCACTTTGTGAACTTTTTCATTTTTCTCATCAATTTGATCTTTCTTTTTTTTTTATTTCAATAATAAACCAAATCAAACAATAAGAACTTTCTTTCTTTTATTTCTTTTGTCTTTCTTTTTCACAAATTTTTTTTTCAACTTTTGCTATCATACAAGCACATTAACTCACTTTCAACCAAGACTTAATATCAAAACAACTTAACTCAACAAAAACTACACATGCACTCCACTTTGGGGAAAGTTTGGCCATGACTCATTATGTGGGTTAAGCAAAAATAGGATAGAAAGGCTCAGATGGGTTGAGAAGCGAATATTATGCAGGTATTCAAGCTTTTGGTTTTGTAGCTCCTATTACTAGCAAAAGAAACGCCCTAAATCATTCTCCTAGAGGCTCGTTCTTATGTAATCTTGGGGAGCTAAAATGCAAGTCACAAGTTAGGCGATCAATGGTGAGGGTTAGTGAGTTCTTACGAGGTTCTTGGCCCTCCTTCGGGATTTCGTCGAAAGGGCAAGGCAATCCATTCATCCAACTCGCCTAATTTCAAAGAGACTCTACCAAAAGTTATCGTTTCAAGAGCACACTTATACAACAGGGTTCCAAAATCATCAAGTCTAATATAAGGAAGGTCTTCCAATCAAGTCATGAACACTTTAGCCACAAATCATGCATGCAACCAAGCTATCCTAAATGCAGAAAAAAAAAAAAGAATAAAAAGGAAATATATTTTTATATAAATATGCAAAGCAAAAGCAAAACAAAACTACCAAAGCAAAGCTTACAGGTGAAGAGAAGTCAGCAGGGGTGGGGAAGTCAAAACCACAGACAGGAACAATCACCAACTGATACCGAAAACCAATGAGACCCCTAAATTCTAACCATCGATGACCCCAAAACTCCCAAAGATATAGACATACATGCAAGTCCCCCAAGCTTAAGCAAAATCCGCGCTCGGAGTTGCAAAAGGAGGGAGAGGGAGGGGGGTTATGAAAAGCTCCTAATAGTTCCCACCATTACCCCCATCGGGAGGGGGTAAGGAGGGAAATACCCACCAGAGTACCCATCAGGATAGTAGATGGGTAGTGGGGGTAAGGACGGAAAGAAGGCTCCTCAAACGGCCCTTCTGAGGGTCGAAAGAAGGAGGATAGTGGGGATGGTTAGGGAAGGAGGCTCATGTCCGGAGAGACATTGGCGAGGTGAGAGCGCCAAGCCACCCTAGACACATGGTCAAGGTCGGTGCGGATACCGGCAAGAGTAGCAGTAACCGCACGGTGATTGGCGTCCTGAGAGGCCTGCATCTGGGCTATGGCCTCCATGACGGAGCCCATGTCGAAGGATTGAGAGGAGGAAGCTTCGGCCACCTCACTCTCAGGAATGCGGTGGTCGGGCCTCGGACCTCTTGAACGCGTGGAATCGCTCCGTAGGGTGGGCTCAGGGACAGCCCTGGGATGTCATGGGAAAGGGGAACCCGCCAACGGTTTTCACAGTTAGCGGGGAGGTCCCAGATGAAGTCGGGCCCTATAAAACAGTAAGGTCGCCCCCCCCCCCACAAGCCAAATGCAATTTTCCTTTGGTAATTGCGCAGAAATTTCATCTGCTGCAGACTGGCACCATCCAATCTGTTGGACTGACCAACAGTAGGCACGCTAGCTTCCAAGCGAGCCAGGTCATCGTCCAACTCGAGGTAGGACGCTAGCGGGTGACCATTCCACCACAAAGATCTCCCCGTTACCGTAGTGCCCCCCAATCTCCTGCAGTCGGTGAAGGAGAGAGCAGCAAAGTTAATCGGGCTCTATGGTGGGCCCCGTCAGTGGCCAACCAAAGAACCAGCATCGTCCTTCCTCAACTGCCCGACTTCCTGTTTAGGAAAGATGGTGTAAACCAACATCCTATGGAAGTAACGGAGAGCAAGATGGATGATCTCCGACGCTTTGGACGAGTTCGTCCGAAACGGAGTCGTGCCGTTGGTGATCTTTGCCCACCATTCTTGCTCATTGTATCCCTGCCAGATGGTGCCCAAAGGGGCATCACAGAGAGCTCGAGAATCCATCCCGAATGCCTCACAAAATTCGTCAAAAGTGAGTGTTCTAACTTGAATAAACATACGAAACTGAATAGTTAGAACACCCGTGACCGTACTTATGTTCAACATACTCAAGAATTCGAGAGTGAGTTCATCATAAGTAGGTTCATGGATGTCAAGGAAGTCCGATAGGGCGATATTACCTGCCATCTCCTTTATCATCATTTCGATGTTAAGGTAATTACAGGTAGTGTAGCCATAGAACTTCGTTGGACAAAGTGTGCGCTCAGAAAGTTGCGTAAAAATTTGTTTATGAGTGGCATTGGGGAATTTTAGAGCATATAGGGGAGGGGAATTAGAGCTAGACGAGGGTCCTTGTGAAGAGGACCCGGTATTTGCTCTCTTAGACCTAGAGGAGCCTTCACCACTATTTCTACCCATGGTGGTAAAAATTTTTGTTTTGCAAAAGGGGAAGGATAAGTGATGATCTGCTGCAACGACACACCACAGAATGTACTCTCCACACAAAGAAACACACAAAAAGTAAAATCAAACCACACAAAGAAACACACAAAAAGAAAGAAAATCAAAAACTAATCTTAAAAGAAAATCAAAAACTAATCCTAAGATCTACCAGCTAGCCAATCCACAATTAGTAGCAACCAAGTTGCTAACAATCAAGAGTATCACCACTTATAAGAGACTTTCAAGACAAATTCACCAAATCAACCACAATTGGTGCACAAAAATCAACAACACTAGAAATTCATGCAATGTAGTTCACAAAAATTCAGAGAATCATGAAAAATACCATAAACAACATGAAATACACTTGTTCACCACCACATCAAACACAAATAGGAGCAATTCATGAATAATAAAAAATTTATGGAAAACAAGCATGCAATCTAAAAGAAAACACACTAGAACTCCAAATTACTAGATTATTGATGAAAAATCAAGGATTAGAAGAGAGTTACCAACATGGAGATGAAAATCCCCAATTTCGAAACCCTAGAAATCGAATCCTTGCAAAACCCCAATTTGTGTGCTTTTGAATGGTGTAGAGAGGAAGATGATGAAGATTCCGGTAAGATTTGCCGTTGAAAGTCGCCGGAAAAGATGGTGGTGGCCGGATCTAGAGAGGAGCAAGAGAGAAAAAGTGAGTGAGAGTGAGAGAAAGTTTTGAAATTATGAAGAATAGAGTGAGGAGGGCCGAAAAAACAATGTTACAATCGTGCATTTTTTTTTCGCCCAGCCGGGTTGGTGCGGGCACATCTCCTTCAGGTGCGGGCGCACCACTCACAAAAAGAAATTCAGAATTCGTTTGGTGCGGCCGCACCATGAAGAGGTGCGGGCGCACCAAACCTTCTGTTTTTTCTGAAAAACTGCGGATGGTGTTGGTGCGGGCGCACCTAGTGATGGTGCGGGCGCACATATTCATCTGTTTTTTGTTGAAAAAGTATTCAAAATCTGGTGCGGGCGCACCAACTTGTTTTTCGAAACTTTTCCACAAGTGCGGGCGCACCTTTTTGAGGTGCGAGAGCACCTAACCTTCTGTTTTTTTAGCAAAAAGCTTTCGAAATATGGTGCGGGCGCACCTTGTGGAGGTGCTGGAGCACCAAGAATTTTTTCCGAAATATTTCCTGAGGTGCGAACGCACCTCGAGGAGGTGCGGGAGCACCTTTTCTTCTGTTTTTTCGCAAAATTATTCTTAGAACATGGTGAGGGCGCACCTAGAGTGGTGCGGGCGCACCTTTCTAAGTTTTCGAAATTCACCCTTCTCCAATTACTCCTTTCTCACTCCATTTTTCAGAAAAATCATGTCTAAAAGTACCTCTCACAGCCAGCTGATCGATCACAAGTCTAACTAACAATCAAAAGAAAACTAAACTAAGATAAAAGAAAGGAAAGAAGAGAAACGGGTTGCCTCCCGTGTAGCGCTTGTTTTAAGTCATTAGCTAGACTAAAAAGGATACATCCATCATAAGAGTCGCTCAGGTGAGCGAAGAATCAAGCAATCAATGGAACCAACGTCATGAGAATCATGGTAGAGCTTCAATCTTTGACCGTTAACCAACCACCCATAACTTCATAAGCTCCATATGGAGTAGTCTTCAACACAGAGAAGGGACCCGACCACTTGGACTTTAACTTTCCGGGGAAGAGCTTTAGTCTTGAGTTGAACAATAAGACCTTGTCCCCAACCCGGAAGTCTCGTTGTTGAATCCGGTGATGATGCCGTTTCTTCGTTTGCTCTTTGTATAGTCTCGAACTCTCATAAGCATCAAAACGAAGGGCTTCAAGCGCTACTAACCTTTCCTTTCGAGCTTCTCCCGCCAAGTGAAGATCCATGTTGAGCTCCTTAATTGCCCACCAAGCCTTGTGCTCAAGTTCAACCGGCAAATGGCATGCTTTGCCATACACAAGGCGATAGGGAGTGGTGCCTATATGCGTCTTAAAAGTCGTGCGAAGAGCCCAAAGAGCGTCATCAAGCTTCAAAGACCAATCCTTTCGTGTCCAATTGACCACGCTTTCAAGGACGTTCTTAACCTCTCGATTCGAGACCTCAACTTGGCCTTGTGTTTGGGGGTGATAAGGAAGACCTACTTTGTGATTCACCCCATATTTCTTCAATAGTGCTTCTAATTGCTTTTTGGCGAAGTGTGAACCGCCATCACTGATCAACACACGGGGCACTCCAAATCGAGGGAATATGATCTTCTTCAAGAGCTTGGTCACTACCTTATGGTCATTGGGAGAGGCAATGGCTTCAACCCATTTGTCACGTAGTCGACCGCAAAGAATGTACACTATCCCACAGGAAGGAACGAATGGCCCATAAAGTCGACCCCCAGACATCAAACGGCTCAACCTCAAGAATGTTCTGTTGAGGCATCTCTGTCCTTTGTGATGCCACCACTCCTTTGACATCTATCACAAGCCACACAAATTCCGGCATCCTTTTGCAATGTGGCCAAACATACCACACTGGAGCACCTTAGCAACAGTTTTGCTTGCTCCACCATGCCCTCCACATGCCAAAGTATGGCAATGATGCAAAATCGAGGTCATCTCATGATTAGGAACACACCTCCTAAACACTCCATCAGCACACTTCTTAAAAAGGAGCGGGTCATCCCAGTAGAACCTCGAAACTTCTTTAAAGAACCGCTTCCTTTGTTGGGAAGTAAAACCATGAGGTTCAATCCCACAAGCCAAATAATTGCATAATCAGCGAACCATGGAACCTCATTGTTCATAATGGCGAACAATGCTTCTTCTCTCAAATCTTCCTCGATAGGAATCTCCTCCAGATTGTCAAGAGGGAGGGGAGAAAGATGGTCAGCTACCACATTCTCCGTCCCCTTCTTCTCTTTCATCTCAAAATCAAACTCCTGAAGAAGCAACACCCACCTAATGAGCCTAGGCTTGGCATCCTTCTTACTCATCAAATACCGGACCGCAGAATGATCCGTATACACCACCGCCTTATTACATGTCAAGTAGGAACGGAACTTGTCAAAAGCAAAGACCACGGCCAACATTTTCTTCTCCGTAGTTGCATAGTTCCGTTGAGCATCATCCAGAGTCCTACTTGCATAGGCTATCACATGAAGCCTCCCTTCCTTGCGTTGCCCAAGAACAACTCCCACTGAAAAGTCACTAGCATCGCACATTAGTTCAAAAGGCAAGCTCCAATCCGGAGCTTGCACAATGGGGGCAGAAGTAAGGGCTTTTTAAGAGTTTCAAAAGCCTTAATACAAGACTCATCAAACTCAAAATCAACATCTTTTGAAGTAGATTCGTCAATGGTTTGGCTATTTGAGAAAATCCTTGATGAAACGCCTGGTAAAAACCAGCATGTCCAAGGAAAGCGCGAACTCCCGTCACCGAGTTCGGTGGCGGAAGCTTCTCAATAACCGAAACCTTTGCCGATCTACTCAATACCCTTTTTCGACACTTTATGCCCAAGTACAATGCCTTCCTCGACCATAAAGTGACACTTCCCCAATTCAGTAGAGGTTCGTCTCTTGACACCTTTTTAACACACATTCAAGATTAACCAGACATGTGTCAAAAGACGAACCACACACACTAAAGTCGTCCATGAACACTTCAATGGAATCTTCTAGCATGTCAGAGAAGATTGCTGTCATACACCTTTGAAAAGTGGATGGGGCATTACACAAACCAAAGGGCATCCTTCGATATGCAAATGTCCCATACGGACAAGTAAAGGTGGTTTTCTCTTGGTCATCCGGATGAATGGGATTTGAAAGAATCCGGAATAACCATCGAGAAAACAGAAGTGTGAATGACGAGCAAGCCTCTCCAACATTTGGTCAATGAAGGGAAGGGGGAAATGATCTTTCGGGTGGATTTGTTCATTTTCTGTAATCAATACAGACTCTCCACCCAGTGACAGTCCTAGTCGAGATTGTTTCTCCTTTCTCATTCTCAACTATAGTCATGCCTCCTTTTTTGGAACCACGTGAATCGGGCTCACCCACTTGCTATCTGAGATAGCATAGATGATTCCCGCGTCACGCAGTTTCAAGATCTCCTTTTTCACAACCTCTTTGAGGTTGGGATTGAGCCTTCTCTGATGCTCGATGGAGGAGGCATTACTATCGATGAGATGGATACGATGCATAGCAAGAGAAGGGCTTATCCCCTTAAGGTCATCAATCGAATACCCAATGACATCTTTATATTTTTGCAAAATTCCAATCAGTTTGATATAGAAATGTCATCAAGACTCGAATTGACAATAACAGGATAAGTACATGCATCATCAAGAAAAACATATCTAAGAGAGGAGGGAAGGGGTTTGAACTCTACCTTGGGAGGAGGCTTAGAACACTCCTCTTTATCCGTGGATGATGTAGCTAGAACCTCAAACGCCTCATCTTGTGTTTCCTCTTCCATGTCCAAGCTAAGGGGTCGGTAAGTAGCACATAACTCCCCCAGAATTATCCACACTCATGGCGTCCTCTACCTCATCTTCCACTAGGCTTACCCGCAAATTCTCTCATCATAGGTCTCTTCATGTCTTAGAGAACTCAAACACCACCCGCTCATTAGCTACCTCAACCGTGATTGTGTCGTTTTTGCAGTTTATCACGGCACCCAAGTCTTTAGAGCTTCTCTTCCCAGAATAAGAGGAGTCTCAGGATCTTCCTCCATATCCATCACCACAAAGTCGCATGGTACAAACACATGCCCAACTTGAATCGGTATATCCTCCAACTCACCACAGGGACTCTCACAGTGCGGCCGCCAATTGAATCGTTTTGCGCGTAGGATGAAGAGGAAATTTAGGTGCTTTGCAATAGAAAGGGGCATCAAATTGACATGCTCCAGATCGGCCAGTGCACCCTTAGGCTCTAATCACCTATCTTCCCGGCAAGGTGAAACTCCCGGGATCTCTTTGCTTCTTGGGCATAGTTCGTTGCACAAGAGCACTCACTTGGTAAGGTAGGGAGATAAGCTCATCTTCAAGTTTTCGCTTATTGGAGAGGATCTCTTTCAAGAACTTAGCATAAGCTGGCATTTGAGACATAGCCTCAAGGAATGGGATGTTGATTTGCAGGCTCTTATCACATTAGAAATTTAGTGAACTTGTCACTCAACTTTCTCTCTACCAACCTATGAGGATAGGGAACCGGAGGCACATAGATTGGTTGGTGGAGGTGATGGCAATGGTTTTTGTCACCAACTTGAACATGTGACTCATCTTTCTCCTCAACTTCCTCTTTCTCAGTTTCCTCAGCTCCATCCTCCTTCTCAACAACCTCAGCTTCTTCATCCTCTCTAACTCCCCATTGGCATCTTAGGACCCGCATAACTTGTTCCCGACCTCAAATGAATGGCTTTGGCTTGATGGAGGTTGGGTTAGGGATGGGTTGGCCGGAAGTTATTTGTGGGGGTGAGGGATTTTCTCAGCTACTTGGGCAATTTGGGTTTCAAGCATTTTGTTGTGGGCTTGTAGCTCTTGAAACCTTTGCTCATGGTTTTGGAGAATTTGGTTCATGGATTGGAGTTGTTGGAGAATTTGGAGAGAGGTTGGATCGGAAGATGGTGTAGGTTCGGGATTTTGTTTGGGGAATGGAAGATTGGAGGGAGGTTTTGGGTTGTTGGTCCTTTGATGTGGAGCTTGGAGTGTTGGACCCTTGTGAGGAGGAACCACCTTGGTTATAGTTTTGGTTTTGGTTATACCCTTGCGCAAACCCTTGGTTGTGAGCTTGGTTGTACCCTTGTTGAGGTTGATTCCATCCTTGTTGAGGTTGGTTGAATCCTTGGGTGTAGTTTTGTTGAGGTTGTCTCCAACCTCCTTGTTGATTGTTCCTATACCCTTGGTTTCCTTGATACCCATCTCCTCTTGAATTATTGCCGCCACATGCTCCGAATGGGTACCTCCACAATAAGAAGTATCATGGTTAGTACCACCACAAATATCACAAGAAAAAGAGTTTACCTGTGAAGGAGTAGACGATGCAAGATTGATCTTGGAGAGCTTCTTGTCGAGTTGGTCCATCTTGCTTGAATTTGATCCATGGGGTCAATTTCAAACTTTCCGCTCTTCTTAGGTTGAGCACCTCTTCGTCTTCCACCCCATGAGTAGTTCTTGATCACTTCCTCAATTGTGGACTCAAGTTGTTCTTGCGGGATCTTAATAGTTGACCTCCCGCTCCAGCATCAAGGTTGGCCCGTGAAATCGGATCAAGACCATCATAGAAAAATCGCATGAGTAGATTCTTGTTGAACTCATGGTGTGGGCATGAACGGATCATCTCCTTGAACCGCTCCCAAGCTTCGGCAAGTGTCTCATCGTTCTCTTGCTCAAATGAGGAGATCTTCCTCCTTATGCCCGCAGTCTTCCACTCCGGGAAGTATTTCTTCAAGAAGCCATTGTGACTTCTTCCCATGTAGTGAGGGAATTAGCAGGCAAGCTCTTGAGCCATGACTTTGCTTTTCCGGTAAGAGAGGACCGGAACAAGTGCATCTTGATGTAGTCAGGAGAGACATCATTAGTTGTTATCATGGCACAGATCTCAAGAAACCTGTCGAGATGGTCTAGAGGATCTTCATCTGACCCCCACAAAACTGCTCTGCTTTCACCATCCGAGTATACTGAGGGTGAATGCTGAAATTTGTAGTGGTGGTGGGAGTCGAATTCCACCTTGAAGAACATAGGAACCCGGATTTCCGAAATCCCTAAACAGTTGTGGATTTGCTTCACCCATTTCTGATTCAACTTCACTTGATGTACTTGAGATTGGTGAAGAGGCTCGGAACCCAAAGTCAAATTTTCCAAATTCTTCCGAAGCTTTCGCAATGTACGGTCGATTTCAGATCTAGAGGCAATGTGGGTGAACCGTGAGTTCTTCTTCTCATGTAACACAACAAAGCTAAGCAGAGGATTAGCAAATAACAACCACAGTTAAAAAGAAAATAAAAGAAAAATCAACTAAGCAAACTAAACTAAAATATACTTCAATCAATAGCACAATTTCCCCGGCAACGGCGCCATTTTGATAAGAGGTTTTAGTGTGTCGTTAAGGCACTAAGAACCGCTTTCCAAACAATATTTATAAGTCCTAACAAGCAATTACTAAGAGAATAGTAAGGGCAAGTCAAGGGTCGATCCACAGGGAAAATGGGATTGATTAAAGTCTATCAAGTCAGACTACCTAATTAAAGGTATTTGGGGGTTTGAAAGATGTTTGGTAACAATTAAGACTAACTAACAACTAGAACAAGCAAATTCAACGAGTTTAAATATCAAATAAAAGACACTAGAGTTAAGGTTACTAGTATGAATAAGAATAGCAATGATTGTTAATGCGATTGTGAGACGAAGATGATTATGCAAGGTTTAGTTTCCCTCTAAATTACTTGAGTCCTCTCTCGAATGGTCCTCAAGAGTAATCACTTAATCAATCAACTAAATCCTCTCTCGAATGGTCTTTAGTTAATTGATTAAGAGATTCAATAAGTTTGGAAAACCCCTAATGAAGGATCCCCTTAATTTCATCCAATATCTTGGTAGAAATTAAGTTGATTCTTGGGGATGATAAAAGATTCAAAATCGATTTAAGAACTTTGAAATCAAAATACCAAAGTATAAATGTGATCAATATCTATCCTAAGGTTCAAAACACCAAGATCAATGCATAAACTTCTCTAAACATCACAATCACATCAACACATATTTAAAACCCTAATTCATACTTTCACCCTAACCCTAGATTATGAAACTACTCACTAATCATGGAGTTAAAGCAATTAAACAATAAATCTATGACTAATCTAAGGCTAAACATGATTAAGTAATGATTAAACTAATGTAAATCGAATTATAAACTAAGAGAATGAAGATTTAAATAACAAAAGTAAGAACAAAACGAAAGAATGAAATAAAAACTAAAACTTTGAATTAATTGAATAAAAAGTACCTTAATGTAATGAATCACAAACTATGATTAACAATTCTCAAATCTCAATCAAAATGACGTGTTTTCTCTCTAATACAAAACCCTAGAATGTTGTGTGAAAGATAGAATGAAAGCGTGAGTCTAAAACTATAAAAAGAAAATAGGGTTTAATGATCGATTTTATATTCCGGAACGCATGGTGCGGGCGCACCATAAGGAGGTGCGGGCGCACCATGCTTAGGTGCGGGCGCACCACATGTCAGGTGCGGGCGCACCTGAGTCTTCTGTCTCAAGCATGAAATCTCCCGTCAGATGGTGCGGGCGCACAAATGGTCAGGTGTGAGCGCACCAGATATAGGTGCGGACGCAGGTGCGGGCGCACCTTGTGCTGGATGCGGGCGCACCTATGCGTTCTGTTGTTTGCTCCATAATTTGTCGATGGTGCGGGCGCACCATCATCTGCGGGGGACTCCAAACGCACCTCATGCTCCCTCACATCCTCTAGCTTGTTTCTTTAAGCCATGTCTCGCATTACTCGGCCCCGAAAAGGGTCATACCTGCAATAAAAACACGAGCAAACATGGTGAAAGCATATGTGCTAGAAATTCGATCAAAATAGATCGAAAATCTAGCAAAATGTCACTATGATCAAGTATGATCAAGTGAATGAAATAGAAGGGAAAAGTGAGGAGAAAGAGGGAAGAAAGGGGAAAAAGGGAACCAAAATAAGCCAAAAGGAAGCCATAAAGTGCGTTAGGAACGCACTTATCAAATATATATAGTGTTTTATACATACCTATAACTAGTTATAAACTATTCTATCCTTTTACATATAACGTTATCTAATAATTAATTACTTTAGAAAATAAATCCAATACGATATCCTAACAAACTGCCACTACTAAGCAGTTAAGTGATAAAGTACCAAATAAAATAAAATAAAATAAAAATGCCCATAGACATACTAGAGAATAGTTCTTTTTCTCCATCTTCTTCCTCTTCTAAATCTTCAATTACAGCATATACTCTGTCCATCTTTTTTCAAGCCCTTACGCAATATCAACATAGGTAATTATAAAGCATACGTAAATTTTATTTCCCATATCCTCTGTACAAATCTAACGTCTAATATTATTTTTTGTGATTTTACGTATGAGAGCCAAGGATAAGTGAACCACCATAGAACTTCAAGAGCAAGCAAAAGCCGTAGCAAGTTCAATCAGGATAAAGAAAAAGGTACATTCTTACAAAATCTATATTAAACTTTTGAGTAAACCAAATCAATGTATATTAAAATCGCAACCATAGTATGTACATACAATAAAGAGAAAACTACCAAAACTTGCACACATATCATAGAATAGATATTGACAATTACAATTTAAACTCATTGTTACTGCTTATACTTACAATACTTACGGGGTGTTTGGTTCACAAAATATAGGTATGAGGTATGGGTTTAGAATGTGCTAAACCCATACCTAGTGTTTGGTTAGTAAAATTTTGATTTTAAAACCAATACATACTTGCTATAACTTTATTGGTTATTATTTGGATTATATGCTCTAATCTTCTAGTATTTTAAAATTTTACAATAATGATTTCGGATAATTAAAGAAGTCTAAAAACTGAAAAATTTTAGAATTACTTAATAGTATCACGGTTGAATAATTCAAAACAAGACATAAGATAAAATAAAATAATATTAATTTCATTCTTGATTCCAGAGACATTGTAAACCAAACACCAGGTATGGGGATCATTTTGATTCCAGAACTGAACCAAACACATGGTATTAGGAATCAAGTTCCAACCCCATACCACTCTTATTTGATTCCTGATTCCAAACCCATACCAACCTACGAACCAAACGCCCCCTTAAAGTTTTAATCTTATAATTCGTCCCAAAATATAGTTCCCATTTCCATTTTGGATGTCCCAAAATATAGTTCCCATTTCCATATTTAGTTCCACATTTTTCCGTAATTTGTCTAGAAAAATCGTGTCCCATCATTTATTTTCTTCTTGAATTTTGTTTTTTCCTTTGTTTATCCAACCAAAATGTTACAATTAATGCTCTTTCATCAATTATTATCCATTCTCTCTCCTAAAATCATCTTTTCCCATACAACATTTATTTAAATAAACAAAAAATATTTGTTATCCCTCTTATATTCTATTTGCATAAATTGCCGTGAAAAAAGGGAAATGAGAACTAGATTTTGGGACTGATGGAGTACATCGATTAAATTTGAGTCATGACACTGTTAATTAGTAAAGTAAACTTGGTTATAAGAAAGAAATTCTTCTTCCTTTTCATTATCTCCATCCAGTCTGATCCCCAACCAAAAAAAAATGCAAGTCTTATCACTAGAGGAAAAAAACAGAAGGGCTGCGCAAGAAGGGCTGCGCTTTTGATAAAAGCGCAGCCCTATTTAGGAAGGGCTGCGCTTTTCTGGAAAAGCGCAGCCCTACAAAGCTGAAGGGCTGCGCTTTTTTAAAAAGCGCAGCCCTACCTTAGGAAGGGCTGCGCTTTTTAAAAAAGCGCAGCTCTTCCTAAGGTGAAGGGCTGCGCCTTTTTAAAAAGCGCAACCCTTCACCTTAGGAAGGGCTGCGCTTTTTAAAAAGCGCAGCCCTTCCTAAGGTAGGGCTGCGCTTTTTTCGAACTCGCGCAGCCCTACTGGCTGCTTCTTTTAATTTTTTTCGATACAACCTATGCGCGCCTAATTACTCCTTCATTCCCACTTTCACTACTTCTTACCCCAAGTAGTTGTGCGAAAATAGCGAGCACCACCACCTTCACTACTTCCCCTCTTTCTCTTCGAGTGTTGCACCACCACCACCACCACCACTTTGCTGCCCTAATTCGAGCACCACCACCCCCTTCGCGCACCACATTTCGCGCACCACCACCCCTTTCGCGCACCACCACCCCCAATTCGCACACCACCTTGCGCAACACCCCCCTTGCGCACCACCCCCTTGCGCACCACCCCCTTGCGCACCACCCCCTTGCGCACCACCCCCTTGCGCACCATCCCCTTGCGCACCACCACCTTGCGCACCACAATTCACTTCTTAGTTTCTTCTCTTCTCTTCTCTTCTATTTTCTTCTTTTCTCCACCATTTGAGTGGTTAATTAGGTATGGATTAATTTTGTTTTTAAGTTACTTTTGTTTTGTTAATTGAATTAAATGGTTAATGTGCAATGTGGGTTTTGTCAATTGTAGGAAGAAGAGGCTAAGGAAGGCAAGTAAAGTTCCAAGTATCTCTTTTCTCTTCATTGCTCGTCGTTGGTGTTAAGAGGTAACTACTTTAACATGTAGACAAAGTTGATAATTTATTGAATGTATATGTATTTTTTTTAATGAATATATAATATATTATTTGTTGATATGAGATTGTATGAAAACGCAATGTGATTTTGCTATATATATGAAAATATATAACTAGTTGTTTGAATCATCATCATATATGCCTAGATACCCGTTCAAGACTTACTCATTAGGGGTAAGTCTTGAATAGCCCCGGTTTGGGACTGTTCTTGGACGTTTGATCTCACTTAGGTGGTGAATGTGTGTCTTCTTTTCAATTCTGAGGAAATCTTGGCTTATCGTTTCGCTACATTGTTCTCTGGGTACATATGTAGATAAGCAATTATCTACATTGTGTACTTGGAGAACTGTAGGGAAATGCTGCCGGATTTTCCTTAGAATTGGAAAGTTGGCATATATTCACTAGTGAGATTAGACGTCCAAGGATGGGTTAGGTTGGAGTGATAAGGACCTTTGACTGCATGCATACAATTGAACATGTGACTATCTTAGCTTGTTGTATACGTGTGTGATTTGAATATGTGAGTGTATGTGTACTTTAATAATGATTGATGCATTATAATGAATGTTGTGTTTAATTATTAGAGGTGGTCTTCTTGAATGAGATGGATCATACTTGGATGTATGGTAGTCGTGAATCGATTGAGTTTGTGAATGGGGTCTTGGAATTCTGTAGAAGTGCATTAGAATATCAAACATCCTCTGGAGCAGTCGACTTTTATTGTCCTTGTTTGGATTGTAGAAATGTGAGCAAGGTTAGTAGTATACATGTGGTTAGGGAGCATGTATTTCGCCGTGGATTTAGGCCTCAATACCATGTATGGATTTGGCATGGTGAGCAGGGGAGGTATATGGGAAGCTCTGGATTAAAGAATGATGTATGTGAAGAAAAAAAGAAGGATGATGATGAGTTAGGGGATGAGAATTTGGATGATGAATTTGGAGATGATGATAGGGATCGGGTAGACGAGATGATACACGAGGTTGAAGATCAGTCGTGTAGACGACCTCGTATTTTTGAGTCTATGTCTAAGGCTGCTGAAAAGCCGTTGTATCCAGGTTGTACAAAGTACACCAAACTTTCTGCGGTGGTAACACTGTTCAACATTAAGTCGAACGCTGGTTGGACGGACTCTAGTTTCACATCATTGTTGGAAGTTTTAGCTGAGATGCTCCCTGAAGGAAATGAACTGCCAAAGTCGTACTATTATGCGAAGAAGTTGATGTGTCCTTTGGGTTTAGAGTACGAGCGGATACATGCTTGTCCTAACGATTGTGTGCTTTATCGTAATGAGTATGAGCATTTACATGAGTGTCCACGTTGTGGATTGTCGAGGTACAAGCGTGAAGGAGCTGGAGGTAGTGAAGGACCACCAGCCAAGGTGTTGTGGTATCTACCCATAATACCTAGATTTAAGCGCATGTTCTCAATGAAAGGAGATGTGAAGAATTTGAGGTGGCATGCAGATCGTAGGAAGAAAGACGGTCTGCTCAAGCATCCGGCAGATTCGCCTGAGTGGAAAACTATTGACAGGGTGCATAAGTCATTTGGTAATGAGGATAGGAATCTGAGGCTTGGATTATGTACGGATGGCATGAACCCTTTTGGCAATCTCAGCTCGCAGCATAGCACATGGCCAGTAGTTTTAGTGGTTAATAACTTGCCTCCTTGGTTGTGCATGAAACGCAAGTACATGATGTTGTCGCTTCTTATATCGGGGCCCAAACAACCTGGAAATGACATAGATGTATACCTTCAGCCGCTTGTTGAAGATTTACAGAAGATGTGGAACGAAGGAGTGTTAGTATTTGATGCGTATGCTAATGAGATGTTCACTCTGCGTGCCATGCTTTTTTGTACTATGAACGATTATCCAGCTTATGGGAACTTATCTGGGTATAAGACTAAAGGAAAACAACCTTGCCCGATTTGTTTAGATGACATGAAATCTACACACCTTAAGGGCTGCAAACATGTGTATATGCGCACACGAAGGCTCCTCAGCCGCGACCATCCCTATCGGTTTAAGAAGAAGGCATTCGATGGGACGGTTGAGAGAAGAAGTTGCTCATAGACCATTAACTGGTACTGAAGTTTATAATCAGGTGAAGGGCATTGAAACAGTCTTTGGTAAACCTGCTAGTGAGGTTGATAGACCTACAGGATTATGGAAAAAACAGTCCATTTTTTGGAAACTCCCATATTGGAAAGATCTAAAGGTCAGACATTGTTTGGATGTCATGCACATAGAGAAGAATGTTTGTGAAGCTATTATCGCGACACTTATGAATATTCCGGGTAAGACAAAAGATGTTAAGGCGTCACGACTTTACTTGGAACAAGAGGGGATTCGACCAGAGTTGTGGGCTCAGAAAAGGGACGGAAGAAAGAAGAAAAGAGGGGAGGAAAGGGTTGATGATGATGAAACACAGAAAAGTAAAAAGGTGGAGGATTCGGAGAGGAATTATTTGCCACCAGCTTGCTACACAATGTCGCGTGCAGAGAAACGGATTTTTTGCGAGTCATTGTATGGCATTAAGGTCCCTACTGGCTACTCATCGAATATGAAGCGCTTTGTTACCTTAAATGGTGAGTTGAAGTTATCGAGTATGAAATCGCACGATTGTCATGTCATGATGCAAGTATTCTTACCGATTGCAATTCGTGGGATACATCCAAAGCATGTGAGGCACACCATTACAGAACTGTGTTCATTTTTTCATTCAATCTGCAGCAAAGTCCTAGACCCGTTGACCCTCGATTCCTTGCAGACTAGAGTAGTTGAAACTCTATGCAAATTTGAGATGTATTTCCCCCCCTGCATTCTTTGACATTATGGTCCATCTCATTGTCCATCTAGTTCGAGAAATTAAGATGTGTGGTCCAGTGTTTTTGAGGTGGTGCTATCCTTTTGAGAGATATATGGGAACTTTGAAAGATAAAGTTCGTAATCCTGCACAACCAGAAGGTAGTATAATTCAAGGGATTGTGGGTGAAGAGATCAGTAATTTTGTGGCTGAGTATTTTGCTAGTGTTGATCCTGTTGGACTTCCGACATCCCGACACGAGGGCAGACTTGAGGGCAAGGGTACAATTGGTTCAAAATTGATCACACCTTCCGTAGAAAAGCGTAAACAAGCTCACTTGTTTGTATTGCATCACGTACCAGATGTCCATCCTTATTTAAGTGAACATATGGAGGAATTACGTGTTAGCAATCCTGGAAAAGGAGTGAGGGCATTGACGCAAATGCATAACAAGACTTTCATTGATTAGTTTCATAAACGAGTACTCAATGATTTGGATGAAAGTGTTCCTGAAACAGTCAAGTGGTTAGCATTTGGTCCTCGTGAAGCTGTACGCTCTTATGAGGGTTATGATATTAAGGGGTATACTTTTTGGACTGAACGTCAAGATCTCAAGTCAAAATCGCAACAAAATAGTGGTGTTTCACTTGTGGCGTCGTCTACACAATATGCAAGCTCGAAAGATAAGTCGCCTGTACATGCTGAAAGCAACTACTATGGGCGAATACAAGAAATCTGGGAGCTGGACTACTGTACTTTTAATATTTGCCTCTTGTGTTGCACGTGGGTTGACAATAATCGCCGTTGTGTAAGAAACGATGATCCTTGCGGTTTCACCCTTATTGACCTTAGTCGTTTACGTGAAACTGAGGAGCCATTTGTAATTGCATCACAAGTGAAGCAAGTATTTTTTGTAACTGATCCTGCTGATCATAAGTGGTCAATTGTTGTACCTGGTAAAAGGAGTATCCTCGGTATTGGTGATGTTGATAATGAGGAAGAATATGATGCATTTGAGGACCTCCCCCTCCTCCCCCCCCTGCCCCCCTTCCCCCCTGCAGACCCCCCCACACCCCCCTGCCCCCCCCCCTTCCCCCCCCTGCAGACCCCCCAACCCCCCCTGCCCCCCCCTTCCCCCACCTGCAGACCCCCCACACTCCCCCCCTGCCCCCCTTCCCCCCTGCAGACCCACACCCCCCCGCCCCCCCTGCCCCCCCCCCCCTTCCCCCCTGCAGACCCCCCACACCCCTCCCCCTGCCCCCTTCCCCCCCCTGCAGACCCCCCACACCCCCCCCTGCCCCCCCTTCCCCCCCTGCAGACCCCCCCACCATACTAGTTACATTTTTAATTTGCCAAATTTTTTTTAATTAATTCGTATGTTTTTTACCATTTCAGGGACATGGAGGATGTGCATACGGATACGAGTGCGGAACACACTACCGAGGATGAGTGTTTCGATCACAAAAAGGAACAACGGCAAATGGTTATGGCTCGCCGTGAAGAAAAAGGTATACAAACGTCAATTGCAAGTAAGAACTTGCAGACGAAAAAGAGGAAAGGAAGGGGACCTACAAAGTCACAGGGAAACCCACCCTAATGACTTTGGAGTACGATCACTTGGGGCAACCTTGTGGAAAATGGCGTCAAAAGTATGCCATGCAAATTGGGATTTGCATGCATAAGCTCTCCATTCTCCACTCATGGAAAGAGGTCCCCGAGTCTTTGAAGAAGATGATTTGGGAAGATACTATGGTAAGATTCGCGTATAATTATTTAGAATTTTAACACTTTGGTTAAATATACTATGTAATATTGAGTAATTTGTGAAATGCGTTCTTTGTAGAATCAATTCAATATTCCAAACGATGAAGCGAAGAAGAATCTGTTTCTATCCGCAGTTGCCCAAAGGTTCCGAGACTTCAAGGCCAAGCTAGTGTCGGGGTGGATCACGAAGCGGAGAAAAGTCGGGGGAACAAAGAAGAAGAAAATCTACGACGGGGAAGCAACACCTTCTTCTGAGGCTTCACATGACACATCATTCGAGGATCCCTCCAAGCTTCCATATCAGATATGAAGGCATATCACAGCTGAGCAGTGGCATGCATTTGTTGCACAAAAAACAACTACCCCAGAAGTTGTTGTAAGAATTTTTTACTAGCAAAGATTTAATACTTCAGATCCAATATTATATAACACCATATCTAACCTTTGTTTATATTGTGTGTTTCAGGCAATTCGTGAGAAAAATAGCGCGAATGCAAAATCTAGGAAGCACTACCACCATCTGGGTGCTCAGTCGTATGGTCAGGCGAGAGAATCGTGGATGTATGACCATTACCCCACGATTGCGTCGACCACGACGCAATCGGGCACTAGCTCTACGACGACAGTTGCACAGCGGCAACCAGATAGAGTGCTCGATTGGTGGTGTTCCATGCATGGGGTTGATGCAAAGGGACAGAGAATCATACCTGATCCCGGAACAAAACAGATAGCTAATGCCATTGTAAGTACATATTATAAGTTATTGATAAGGTTTACATAATAATATAACTTCTGCGCTCACGAGTATTTCTCTCTTATCATTTATGCAGATTGGCTTGAAGGAAAAGGAGGCAGCTGGTGAGTTCACTCCTAGAGGACAAGTTGATGCCTTACACGAGACTCTAGGACGGGACCAGTATGGACGTGTGAGGGGCGTAGGAGGTGTCCGCCTCGGGGTGAGAAAGGTGTATGGTGATCAATACACCTCTACGTCTAGATCCACTACCTCCAGTGTCAATTCATCATCTTCCATAGATGTGGAGGCTATGAAAGCCGAACTTCGGGAGGAGCTCAGAGCGGAGATGACTCAGAATTTCAACGCCATTTTGGCGCAGATGGGCTTACCGACTTTTGGTGCTTTCACGCAGGGCAATGTTCCTATGCAGCCTGTTCCTACGCAGCCTCGTCCACAACCGGAGTTAACGGTAATTGTTTAATATCACAACTATTGTTCTTAAATATGTTGTTTCATAGACTAACCTTGAATAGAGTTTTTTTTTAAAGGAAGAGACACCATGTGAGCTATGTAATCAAGGAGATGGTCATGGTAGATTCATTATCGTGGCTTATGGATCTGTACAGCCCCCTAGGGACCGGCCACTATTGCACAACCAGCCAGTAGCTGATTTTCACTATGTGGTCAGCGTTGAAGACATTGTGACCGGTTTTGAAGCATTTCCTCTTCCGCTGCCAAATGCAGGAGTTGGTCTACAGTTATTGTCTGATTCCATTGGCAGTTATATTCTATGGCCGCGTGCATTGGTGCGGTTAGCATATCAGGTACAATCTCTAACATAAGTTATATACATAGTTTTCTTTTATAGTTCCTATATATGATTGTCAGTAATATCTTTTAATTTAACTAATTACTAGGGTTCGGGGAAGGCCGACAGGAAGGGAAAGAAGGTAGCTTCACCTCAGGGAGGCCGACGTGCCCAAGTGGGAACGAATTCTTCGGCAAAGTATCCACTCATTACGGATATGGAGGTGGTGCAACGCCTTACTAAACCGTGCTTCTGGCTACATGAGTGCATTAGTGATGCAGCCGATGGAGCAATGATTGAGATTAAGTTGTCGCACCACCAATTCCACTACATTGATGAGGAAACATCGACCTTCATTTCTAAGGATGATATTAAAGAATTCTTACTTGGGGAAGAGTTGAATGTTTCCATGATACAAACATTCATGAGGTAATACTTTATTAATTAAGTAGTATTCAATCCAACTAATAATAACTTCCATAATAAGTAAGTTTTATTTTTATCAATATGAATTCTCAGGCTATTATACAATGATGTGAGGCGATCTAGTCAGCCAATCTTTGGTTGGTTATGTCCAAGCTTTGTACGAGATGACAGTTGCGTACAAAACGAAAAATAGGTGAAAGTATATCTCAAGGATTCTTTGAACGCATGTTCTCGTCTTGGATATAAGATCGTTCTTCTTCCTTACATTGAATCGTATGCTTCTTAAACTGACTTTTTAATTAATTAAATTGACCTATTAGTTGTTCTACGGTAACAATAACATTATTTTATTGTTGTAGGCACCATTGGACACTCATTGCAATATGTGTGTCAAGTAACGAAGTCTACCACTTTGATTCTTTGCGTAAAGGAACAATACGGTCCTTACTAGTCAAATCATTGTTAAATAGGTAGCCTAATTGAAACTATATATGCACACTTAGCTTATTAAATATTAAATGTACATCTAATCTTATAATAATGTGTATTGATGTAGTGTGATGAAGAAGATTAGTTCATCTGGACTTCGACAAGGAAAAGCTCCTGTTTGGTATTTAGTCGAGGTAACATGTAATATTTTTTGCATCCTTTTATACAAACACATGTACACATATAACATGTCATTTATTGCATATTTGGTGAATTTTAGTGTCCGGTACAAGAAGGTGGACTTGCGTGTGGGTATTACGTCATGAGGTTCATGCTCGATATCGTCAACTATTGCAAAGATGTTGTTGATCTTCGAAAGGTATGTAACTTTTAGGTTTCCAATTGTTGTTTGTTGTATTTCCGGCCTATTTTGGCCTTTTCGCTCCCAAAATGTAGTTATGATGTGATTTAACCTCAAATTCTCTTTGAACATGATTATATGAGGCATATTATAACTAGTATGTAGATTCTTAGGCTTTAATTTGTTGTTGGTTGCATTTCGGGAACGAAAAGGACAATTCCGGCCTATTTTGGCCTATTTTGGCCTTTTCGCTCCCAAAATGTACTTATGAAGTGATTTAACCTCAAATTCTCTTTGAACATGATTATATGAGGCATATTATAACAAGTATGTAGATTTTTAGGCTTTAATTTCTTGTTGGTTGCATTTCGGGAACGAAAAGGCCATTTCCGGACTATTTTGGCCTATTTTGGCCTTTTCGCTCCCAAAATGTACTTATGAAGTGATTTAACCTCAAATTCTCTTTGAACATGATTATATGAGGCATATTATAACTAGTATGTAGATTCTTAGGCTTTAATTTCTTGTTGGTTGCATTTCGGGAACGAAAAGGCCATTTCCGGCCTATTTTGGCCTATTTTGGCATTTTCGCTCCCAAAATGTATTTATGAAGTGATTTAACCCCAAATTCTCTTTGAACATGATTATATGAGATATATTATAACTAGTGTGTAGACTTTTAGGCTTTAATTTCTTGTTGGTTGCATTTCGGGAACGAAAAAGGCCATTTCCGGCCTATTTTGGCCTATTTTGGCATTTTCGCTCCCAAAATGTAGTTATGAAGTGATTTAACCTCAAATTCTCTTTGAACATGATTATATGAGATATATTATAACTAGTGTGTAGACTTTTAGGCTTGCATTTGATTTTGATTCCATTTCGGGAAGATATATGTCATTTTTAGAAGTACTAACTACGGTAAAATGATTTACTTTTTGTATATGTTTATTCCTTGGTTGTTTTGCAAGGTTTATGCTAGTTCCATACCACGTTTGAGGAACTTCACCAAAGAAGAAATTGACGAAGTTCGGGATAAGTTGGCGTCCCACATTACCGATGATTGCATAGGATGAGATTTTCGCTCCAACAATGTAATACTAGCTAGTTTCTATCACCTATGTACACTTTTTACATTATTTTAATATATTTGAAGTTAATTATTACCTTTCTCCACTTGTCATATATTATCGTATTGCAATTTGCATTTTTTTCTTGTCCAAGAGAGGTTATGGGTGGGGGTGGGGCTGGTGTGTGGGTGCAGGCTGTGCTGCTGCTGGTATATGTGCAGGCTGTGTGCAAGCAAAATAATAAAAAAAAATATATATAGTGAAGGGCTGCGCTAGTTTAAACTAGCGCAGCCCTTCTTACTAGTTTAAACTAGCGCAGCCCTTCTAGCAAGAAGGGTTGCGCTAGTCCTTCACTAGCGCAGCCCTTCAAGTAAGAAGGGCTGCCCTTCTAAACTAAGAAGGGCTGCGCTTGTGAAGGAGGCGCAGCCCTTCTAGTTAGAAGGGCTGCGCTTTTTTCAAAAAGGCGCAGCCCTTCTTGCCTTCGTCTTGAAGGGCTGCGCTTTTCTAGCGCAGCCCTACTTGAATAATGAAGGGCTGCGATGGAAAGGGCTGCCCTCTAAAAGCGCAGCCCTACATGCCAATTTCAGCGCAGCCCTACTGCTTTTTTCCACTAGTGTATATATATAAGAGAAATCAAAGCACACCATTGCAATTACCTGTAACCCAACTCAGATCATACAATTCTAATTAATCAAAAAAAAAGATGTTGAGTCCAACATAAAACCATTTTTCGTTGCTGCTTTCTCTAAGGAAATGAAATGTGTGCAAGGAATTGCCATTGTTTTGGGGATTATATAGAAAAATAAACTATAGGTTATATAATTATAGCAAATATGAATGTAATAAATTAAAAAGGAGGGATTTTGGAGATATCCAGAAAGGAATGAAGGAGAAAAATAAAGACTATAAGTTTTAAAAATATAGCAACTATGTATTCAATAAAAAGGGGGGATTTTAAGAGATACCTAGAAAGGAATGGAGGAGAAAAATAAAAACTATAGGCTTTTATTTATAGCAAGTATGAATTCAATAAAAATGGTAGATTTTGAGGAGATGCCCAGAATGGATTGGAGAGAATGGAGATTTCACATCTGACGAAAAACAATTGTTGGTAATTGGGAAAAGGGGTTTTCATGGTGGGTGATGAGATCCTGATGGTTGTGGAAGGTGGGGGAAGGCGGTCGTGACTCGTGATGGTGGCTGAACGTAGAAGCCAAATGTACTTACGCAAAGCAGAACAAAAGAGAGATGCGAATGGAGGAGATAAATTTGAATGGAGGAGGCTGGTTAATTTTGTAGATTTATCTGCGAGAAATTCAGAGGTGGTGGAAGATGAGTGGTTGTGGGGGTGGAAGGACTCAAGGAAGGAGATGAGTAAGCTGATTTTAGGAAAAGGAAATAGCCAAATAGGTTTGCATGCTATAGCTAAAGAGAAGGGAAAGTAAAAAAAAAAAAAAAAACTTTTATGGACTTGGTCGACACTAAATTAGTGTGGATTAATGTTAATTTATATGATTTATGGAAAAAAAGGGTCATTATATTAAAAAAAAAAAAAATAGACATAAAAGATGAGTAGATATAGATTATAAAGTTTGACTATGTGAAAAAAGGTTACTATGTCACAAAGTAATAATCTTATTAGGATAAACTAATTTGAGAAAGAGTGATTATATTAAAAAAACGATCACTATAATAAATAGTAACTGTGTAATGTAACTTAAAATTTAAAAGGTTATTATATGGAAAAAAAAGGATTACTATGATAAATAAGTAGCTTTGGTGCACAATAATATTATTGTGACCAGGTCTACGCATAATATTATTGTGACCAAATCTATGCAAGACTAACTTGAGGAGAAGTGGGTATGAGTAAAAGTATTAGATATGTCATCTTAACGAATTGCACAAAAAGGACATCAACACTAAATTATGTAAAAATTCTAAATTATGCATCAAACGTTAAATTATGTAATTAATTAAATTTAAAAATGAGTCTCACACGCTTAATGTGCATATAAGGCTAGTTTCCGTTGTGGCAACATCCTAAGATCATGAAGACAGATGGAGATAGTATTTGAGAAGGTGGTAAATCTATCAGATAAGTCATTTTCATTTGCTTACAAATAATTGTTACATTAATATCATCAGTTTTGATCATTTGTTTACAAATAATTGTTACATTAACCCAGTGAACACACTTTGGATTGTTACTATGATTGTGATGATCTAAAGATAATTATGCATTGATCATGGTGTTTTGAGGCCTTAGGATAGATTTGATCACATTTTATGCTTTGGTACTTTGGTTTTAAATGTTCTTAATCAAAGTTTGAACTCTTTTATCATCCCGATGAATCAACTTATTTTCTAGGCCAAGATATTGGGTAGAAATTAAGCACATCTTTATTAGGAGTTTCTCGAATTCATTGAATTTCTTAATCAATTGACTAAAGATCATTCGAGAGAGGATTTAGTTGATTGATTAAGTGATTCTTGAGGACCATTCGAGAGAGGACTCGAGTATTTTAAAGGAAAACTAAACCTTGCATAATCGTCTCCTTTGCTTCACAATCGCATTAACGATCTTTGTCCATGCTTATTCATACTAGTAACCTTAACTCTAGTCTCTTCCTATTTGATATTTTAACTCGCTTTATTTGATAGTTCTCTGATATTAGTTAGTAGTTTTTACCTAGTCAATTTAAACCCCCCAAAAACCTTTCAATTAAGTAATTTAGACTTGATATACTTTAATTAATCCTATTTTGCTGTGGATCGATCCTTGACTTGCCTTTATACGTTCTTAATCGCTTGTTAGGTTTTATAAATATTATTTGAAAAGTTACTTTTGGTCGCTTAACGACACACTTAAAACCTCTTATCAGGCATAAAAACTAAAAATATCTAATTAATAATGGAGTGGAAATGAAGATGGTTTATGAACTCGATACCGTATAAAATTGGGCTTCGAAATTGAAACATGAAAGGAATGAAAAGTTTAGTTTGGCTGCGAATGACAATTTAAAAAAAAAATAAGCAACACAATTGATGAAAGAACAACAAGACAAGTTAAAACTGAACCAAGTTATCACTACATAAACCTTCAACAAACAAAGAATCGTTAAAAGCAAAGATAAAATCGAGACGAAGTTATAAATTCCGATTTAGCTGAAATGAAAGTGCGGCAAGAAAAGTGATAAAAAAAATTGGATTTATCTGAGATGAAAGTGTTGCGACAAGAGACAAGTAAAAAATCACCCGAAGAATCGTCGAATTAGGGAATGATAGGAAAAAATGGAGGAATCAAAAGAAAAAAAAAATGAAGCAAAAGAAGTGGATGGATGCTCGAGGCTAGAGCAAGGGAGAGCTTTAGAGCATGTATAATGGGACTCTCCAACTAGCTCTTCAAGGAGAAAGAAAATGGAGAGCCACCTCTTATCCAACAATGGGGCTCTTGGGTGTCTCTTCATGCAGACACTTTGCAAAGTGGCTCTTGGAGGAGTTACCATTTGGGTTGAAGGAGAGATGGGTCTCCAATGTGTGGGGCCCACATACTATTGCAATTACTTAAGTTTTCTTTTCTTCTTGCAACCATTTAATGATATTTTTTATAAAAATAAAACAAAAGATGCTAATACTTATTATCCCAACAACTATAATATTTGTTTATCTATAAAATGAGCCTAGTATTGGATATATTTCATGCACAATATCTGCTACCTTTTTTTTAATTTATGAAATTAAATATTAACATTCAAAATTAATATTTTTTTACAAAAATTCCATTACATATATTTTGAAAAAGATCTTTTTTTGTACTTATATTTAATTTACATGAAAAACTTAATTTATGTAACTTTGATCATAATATAAAATGAGGTTCATTTATTAATATGAGGATCACCAAACAATGAAATGTTGGATGGAGAGAGTCGTTGTTTAAATAGGTTTATAGTTGTTGGGCGTTTTTAGATATCGTTCTTAAGAGTAGCTTGAAGAGAGAGAATACATGAGAGAGAGTGGAGAGCTAGTTGGAGCGCCATGTACTATTATCCATGCTCTTAGGGTTTCAGTTCTTGTTGAGTAGGGAGAAGCACGAGGGTGTTGGACTAAGCCGAAGGAAGTGGGAAATAAAAAAAGAAAAATGGTAGGATTTCCTTGTCTAAAGTAAACTTAACCATTTTATCACTAATAACTATTGAATTCAATAATAGCAAAAGTTTGTGCTTTTTAAAGGTTATGTATTATGGATTATGAAAATGTTAAATAAATTATATATAAAATATGAGAAACTTGACAAGACAACTTTTAACGACAGATGTCCTATGATCAAAGGTTTTCACTCGACATTATTTCACACAACATGCCAAACTAACAAACTTTGTTGCATAATTCACGTCATTAGTGAATTGACATGATAGAAATCAAAGGCCATGACTAGGAAAAATAAATTAATACACACAATTTTTATTTATATAGCACATGAAAACCATATCTAGTTTTCTTATGGCTAGTTAAGATAGACCATAAATTCTCACGAAAATATTACAGGAAATAAAGTCACCCTTGATACATAAAACAACAACAGGGGGTGAAAAAGAAAAGACAATTGCGTAAAACAGAAAGAAAGGTCCATCAATATGTAGGGGAGAAGTATCGCCAATTTAGGAGTTGATATCGACGACACATTTACATGCATCGAAATCCATTGGACGAGGTAGCAACACATTGGCGTCCTGTATTAGGACAACATTCTCTAACTTTCGGAGTGCATGGATGCCCATTGTGTTCCTCACACATTGGATTTTCTTCTTGTGCTTTCACAGCAAGGATTTGCACCATCACTATAACAAAAAAAATAATATTCAGTTTTAATCCACAAAACTAGGTATTTATAAGTATAAATGCAAAACAAATACTGTAAACTAAGATTATTTTGCCGCTTTTTGCTTAATTTCTCTATCATTTACAGCTCTCTAGTTGAGCAATAATGAGTAAAGAAAGATTCTTTGGGTAAGTAAAGTTTGGTCATTGAAAAAATAATATTATCATAAAACATTTTATCAGTAAAATCCATAATAACATCTTATTTCACAAGAATGGACAATAAACAATAATTAATATTATGCTCAATTTCTCATAGTAGTGTAAGAAATATAAATGATGTTTGGACCTGTTGCAAGGATGAGAAAGACAGCTAATATGATTCTTTTGTAGCCAACTTTAGTCTCCATTGCTTTTGTTTGGAAGTGTTGTGCACTAATCTTGTGTTTAATTATGCAATTGAGAATGTTGTAGCTTGTATTGTTGCTAAATCACTCGTCTATGTTCCCTCTATTTATACTAAATGTTGCGGCACCAACTAACCAATATTATACTCAAACTTTGAGCATTATAATCTACTCTTAATAGTCACTCCCACCACGAATTATTGTGATTTAATTATGCTTCATTAGTCTTTTGTGTTTTCTTATTGAATAGTGATGTCCACCGCCATCTCACTATCAAGTTCTTCTCTAATGTTAGCATTTAAAATTTCATGATAAATCTATACAACTATAATATATTAAAAGGTGTGCATGATACCGTTGATGGCCATATGACACCCTCCTCCTACCATCAGAATTTTGACACGTGTCTATTACCGAACAAAGTCAAGTGGTCGTTATTTAAAAAATAAATATGTTTAAGCCTGGGCTCGTGTTTCGCTCCGGAAACGGTATGATTGAGGAAGGAAACGTGAATTGTTTCCACGAGTTTGATAAGGATTACAAATGAGGGGATTGTGTTTTCCTTTGGGACCAGTATTTGTTACTATATAAATACTCATACGAAACATATAGAAATGGAAACGCTTATTGGAATCCGTTTCCTACATCAAGTTTTTCTATACCAAACACCCTCTTAAAAATTACTCCTTATATTTCAAGATGTAATTCTTGTTCCTTTTTGCACCATTTTAAATTGATTTTTTTTTACATACTTCCTCCGTTTCTTTTTACTCGCTACACTTTCCATTATGGGAAGTTTCACATTACTTGCTACACTTCTTTTTTGGGCAATAAACTCTCTCTATCTCTCTCCTCCCACATGGGTCCCTTTTCTTTTTACTCTCTACCTCTCTCTTCTCCAAAAATTGCCTAGGAGTCCGTGAAATGAGAAGTGTAGCGAGTAAAAAAAAACGGAGGAAGTATATGCTTATATAGAAAACAATCATGATATGCACCTAACTGTGTATCCCTATATTTTATGGACTAAATTAACCAGCAAACTAAAAAATGTACATAGTAAATAATCAACCATCGTGATATGCACCTAGCTTTTTCCAGAAAAGCCATGTATCCAATATTATTGTTATCATTATTAAAGCTCTTGATACGAGATAATATGGTGCACTACATCTAGATAACCACTTATTCTCACAATAACTCAAAGGCCGAGATGCATTTAAGTGTATTTAACGGTAGTGGAAATCTACTAGTATTATTTCCATTATGGCAACATCCTAAGATCATGAAGACATACTAGCTAGTTGAATATTTTGATAAAGTGGCATGGAGATAGTATCTGATATGGTGGTAATATTAGGTAAGTCATATTTCATTTGTTTACGAAATGATTGTAGGACTTAGATTTCATCAATTACCTTCTATAATGAAATTAAATTAGTTGTCGGATTAAAAGCTATTGTATTGCAATGATCGAACTTCCTATGATATATTATCTCCTCTTCCAAGGTAGAAAACGTGTATTTATACTAATCTTACGCCTACTTCCATGGTCATAACAATTAATATAAACCCGTTACAAAAAAGAAATTCAGGTAAAAGACAACCCCAAGTGTATAACTATTACTAAAATTATACTACTTGACGTTTAATAAGCCCATGAACTAATATTGAACTTTTACTTTCGCTAATAATCCAATATCTTAAACATATAATCAACTGGCCAAATCAATTATATGAAAACAAACCAAGATTATCAAATTGCAATAAAAATAAATCAATCCAAACAACTCAGTTCAACTCATTGACAGAAAAATAAAAGACTACATCTAGTCCTAGAACATAGAAATTTAGCTAGACATAACAACTTAATCAACCCAACTAATTGAGAGTGAAAATCTGAAATTAAATATAGTAATTAACATAGACTAATAGAAGAGAGGGATAAACTCCAAATTCATATGAAGAATCAGATGAACGACGCTTGCTCGCGCGTTAGCGTCCCGCATCCACTGTCCTCTCTGGTCTCCTCTTCAATCTCCTCCTCTGTAGTGCCGCTACTGCCCTACTGTTGTATCGTCCTCAATGTTCCTCAGGTTTTTTTTTTCTCCTTTCTTCGTTTCGTTTTGCTGCGTGATTCCTCTTTGTTTTAGTCTTAGGTTTCGTTCTTTTTTTTTCACCCGTGTTTTGCTTCATGGCTCCATGATTGATGATGGCTTTTAGCCCACTTTTTCTTTTATTTTTCTTCTTGTCATCATATTATTGCTTGTCTTTTTTTGGGCTTTAGTAGAACACTCCCCTAAACTTTCTCGTATTTCTCCTTCTGATTTTTCTATCACTATTATAAATATTGATTGAACTAAAGGCATGTTCTCTTCGGCATAAAACAGCTGAACTGAACTGAACTGAACTGAATTTATTGGAGCTGAACTGAACTGAACTGAACTTATTGGAGCTTAACTGAACTGAACTGAACTGAACTAAACTGAACTGAACTGGATTGAATTGAATTGAATTGAATTAAACTAAATTGAATTAAATTGAATGTAATAAATATATAAATATTAATATCATTATTTCAATTATTATTATATTACTATTATACTATTATTGTTATTATTATTCTTGTTACTATTGCTTTTAATATTATTTTTAATAATAATAATAATAATCTTATTATATAAATATTGCTAATTATTATTTTGCTAATACTTTTTTTCCTATATGATTCGGCTAATTATATTGAAATGATAATTCAAGCCTAAGAAGTATTCATTTCAATATTATTTGTCATTGTTCAAAGTACAAACTTTTTAATAGATGACAACACTAATAATATTAATAATAACAACAATAATACTTGTTGTCATTGTTGAAATGACAAAAAAAGACCCGTTTTGATATTTGAATTACTAGGCAAAATAATAACAAATATCAAACATTAACTAGTTTTCATAATCGGTTAATTCTTCGTCTTCTTCTTGTCCAAATATTTGCTCCATCACCTCGGGATTATTCTGCATTGAGTCCCATATTGCTTCAGTTATTTGTTGTCGCACACTATCCATAGCTATTTTTCTGTTATCATCGTACATATTATGATCAGCTCTTTGTTCCATGATTTCAATTTGGTGTGTGAAAGGAATCCCTAGATCATGTAAACGAATAAAATTGTGTAAGGTAAAACAAGCTACAATAATTTTCAACTGATTAGCCTCGTCCATTTGCGGCATCGATTTTAGCACCTTCCACCTATTTTTGAGAACCGCAAAGACCCTCTCAATTACATTTCGACAAGAAGAATGTCGGTAATTGAATTGCTCATACATTCCCTGTGGCGGAGTCCCTCTTCTGAAGTCAGGCAAATGGTACCTCAACCCAGGTACTAGATATGGACTCAAGTACCCGAGTGTATTAGGATACGCTGAATCGACTACATAGTATTTTCCTATACAACAATCACAATGTTAGTTTGTTAAAGTGCCAGGAAATTTCATATTATTCATGCCAATATAAGTTAGCTAGTACCAGATGGTGGATGAGGGAATCCCATTCTGGCATCTCCTAAGCTTCGCCTCCATACAGTTGTATCATGTGCACTCCCTTCGTAGCCCACATTGATGTGAGTAACCAACATGTTGAGTGAACACACAGCCATCACATTCCATGTTTTCTCCCCGTGACGATCTCTAAAAGCCCTGCCTACATCATCTGCAACAACTGATTGTATAAGGGTACCATCTATGGCACCAACACAATCCTAAAAACAAAAGTATATATCATCATTACATTGAGACTATACATGTTTATATTAAATTATGTTAATTAATAATAAATGTCATAGAATGTAGGATGAGTACCTTAAAGAAAGGCCAGTATTTGATGTTGCTTTGTATTTCAGGAGGTGTCTCATACATACTTTGATATGGTCGAATTATTTGACTCGACAATGCTTCCAATGCTTGTAATACCTTTTTGAAATACTTTCGAAATAGTTGATGTTGAGTGTTGAAATCTTTCAGCAGCATCGCGAACAGAAGCAGGTTTAGCTAGCATGTACAAACCTAACCCAAGTTGCTCTTCAATGCTTATATATCTACGCATACTAAGAGTTGTTGTTCTCTAAGGATATTAGCAAGACTTATAAATACTTCTCTACTTAGCCGAAGTTGTTCTTTACACAAATTACGATGGCCTGTCAACATCCTATGTATGAAATGATGCCCCGGTTCTCCCCCCAAATGCAAAGGAATCCGTTCAACTTGGGTTGTCAATCTCCTCAGCTCATGCAATGCTAAACGTGTCAAACTTTGTTGCACCAAATCTTCATCCATTCTACATAGGCACATATATATTTAATGCAATTTCATCTAGAAAAACATATAAAATAACTATAATGTAAAATCACATAACCATTAAATAACTAGACGTTAAGTTAACCATCTCTTAAAATAACTAAAAGTTATAATAACACTATAAGTTCCATAATAATTAAAGCTCACAAAATAGACTTAAACATAAAATCACTAATTTAAAGCAATCTAACATAAAGTCACGAATTTTAACTAGAGAATCTTCGCAACCATCTTAGTCGTAGAAACATACTATCATTATCTATAGACATATCTGGCCTATAGACATCATCTGAAAGTACACAATGCTTCCTCAAGAAATGAAGTCTGCCTTCATCACAACGCAAAGAGATGAAAAGATCAATGGCACCCTGAGTACTGCGAAAGCTATCAAGAATATCCACAACAAAAGCAACCCCACACTTTTCAGCAATCCCCATGGACTCCAAGATATCATAAATTCATCAAATTTATTTATGGATTTAGGAGGTGGACTCACAGACGATTTCCTCAGAATATCAAGACATGTATCAATATCATCAGCCCTTGTACTTTTCTTGGGCATGTTACTAGTCTCACTGCTTTTACGCTTTTTAATATCACTAGAGATAATGGGAGACTTGCTTTCATTATTGAGGGATTGAATATCATCAGGTGGAGTGTCTTCAAAGGCAAAAGAACCTTCAACTTCAATAGCAATTACTTCCTTTCCTTTGACTGTAGATGCTGGTGTATAAGATCTATCACCCGTTGTTTGAGTCTGATATATGAATTTGTGTAAATTGATAACCATGAAAAAATCCTCTCTCTCCGGCGAGTAAATCAAAAACCCTAAACCCTCTCTCTCCGGCGAGTAAATCAAAAACCACTCTAAACCACCAAAAAATTGTGTAAATCGATAACCATGAAAAAATCCTTCATATTCATCTCACTATATGGTAAAACAATTTTCTTTTCTTTTCTTTTACAGAAAAATTGATTTTTTTTCGTTTTTTCTACTCTATTTACTCCTGAATTTTGTTGTTTGAGTTTGATATATGAATTTATTTTGTCGGTTTTATATTTTTACTCAAATTGTCTTCTTCTTTCCATCAAAAGAATTCATGGCAAGAAGAAGTTTGTTCAATTAAACAAAAAATAAATTTCGTGAGTTTGTTGGATGAGTTTCAAAAAACAGAGTTTTAAACAACAGAAATTGAAAAAAAAAACAGCAATTTTAGAACTTATTTGGATGAGTTTGTTGTGAACAGAAGCAGATATCGAGTTGATGATGGTGCTGTAAAAAAAAAAAGAGTTACGTTGATGATGGTGAAATAATACGAAGCAATTTCGTGATTGATGATGGTGAAATAATACGAACCTGTTTATGCAGCTAGCCAAGTTCTTTAGTTGTGGGTGATGATCAATATTAATATTGGTTATATAGAGTCGATTTTATAAATTTCCCGGCAAAAAAAAACCCTACACTAGTTCATAATTTTAGGAAACAAATCTTAACAAGTGATTGTCACCTAATTTATTATTATTTACTAATTTATTAAAATAATTTATCATTATTTTAATAAGTTTTTATTTAATAACTTATAATTATTAATAAATCATTATTATGAATAAAATAATATATTATTATTATTATTATTATTATTATTATTATTATTATTATTATTATTATTATTATTATTATTATTATTATTATTATTATTATTATTATTATTATGTGCAACCAAAGGAAAAGATGTGGTAATATTAGGTGCTGTGGATTCATATGGCCTTCTGTTTATGCATATATAATTTTCAGCTTCATGTAATTCTTATGGCTCTTTTGATGAGAAATAAAGGATGTTCATATAATTCTACTATATTTATGTTTGATCTCCAAGTTTACGAACACTATGCAAACGTTTAACACGTATATCATTAAATATATATGTGCCTTATTTAGAAAGGGATGAAGTATAACTTACATTATTTGAGAAAACAAAGTTGAAGGTTCTTGTAATTGCTATTACTATGCAAACGTATAGGATTAGTAAACACTATGCAAACGTTGCACTTATTTAGAAAGGAATGAAGTATAACTTACATTACTTGAGAAAAAAAAAGTTGAAGGTTCTTGTAATTGCTATTACTATGCAAACGTTGCATAACTTACATTACTTAATTACAATTTTTAGAGTTATTACCAATAGGAGATGAGGTTGAGCAGTAGATAATATATACTACAAGTAGTATGAAGGGGTCATCAGTTCAATTATTTGTTTTTCTTATGTAGTTTCGTTTCTAATGTTGTATTATAAGTTCAGTTTGACCTATAAACTTATCTGGACCAAAGTTCTATTGCCCCATTTTCTCTAACAAACTTAATTAACAAATATTGAATTACATAATTTTACTACATATAATCAGTTCAGTTCAGTTGTTTTATGCCGTAGAGAACAGGCCCTAAGAGTAATTAGTAAAATAAATTATACCAACATAATAATAATATTTAACAAAATGGTTATAAAAGAATGGAGCTGAACTGAACTTATTGGAGCTGAACTGAACTGAACTGAACTTATTGGAGCTGAACTGAACTGAACTGAACTTATTGGAGCTGAACTGAACTGAACTGAACTGAACTGAAAATAAGCTGGGGAGAACAGGCCTTAAATTTGCATGTATAAAAAAAAAACTAAAATCAAGCAAGTAGTTTATTTGGCGTATTTTTCATATTTTATAACAACTTTATTACTTAACCAACTTAACTTTTTAAACATTAAAATATGAGATGAAAACATATTATAAGTCTCTAAACTTATACTAAAAAGTAATATATCAGGCAGAAATCATCTATAAAATAGAGCATTATCAACTCCCCCACACTTGCGATTTGCTAATCCTCGAGCAAACTAAAACTATATAATAGAAGCATCTATCTGGCAATATAAATTTTAACTTCCCAACCGACTAACTTTTCAGGCAAATCCTAGTATAAGTGGCCATAACTCAACTGAAAGTTTTCACAAAGACCACAATAAGATTTATAGAAATAATTTTAGTTCAAAAACATTGTTTAGACATCACAAGCAATGAGCCAAAGACCAAACAACTCTTCAAAAAGCATAGTACTTCATGTATTAGTGTTTCCTTTCAGTCTTACCAGAACCGTATTCAAGAATTGAGTATTGAGTAATTAACTTGATGAACCCTCACTTTAGTTGTGCAAATAAAAATAAAATATTATAATCACTCATGTGGTTAGGGTATAATAATTATCACTCAAAACATACAAGGTCGACTCGAAATGAAATATATCATCTTTAAATTTGCATATCATTCAATTCTCCACCATTGAGAAAACATAGAGCATACAAAAATCAAAAGGGATTTAGAAAGGTTGTATTGTAAGGCTCGGGTAAGGGGTAGGAAGTATTTGGTATTTGATGCTCAAACCTTTAAGACTAGTGGAGTACACAATCTGTAACAAGGCTAAAAGTAATGGCCACAATCAAAACTCCAACTACTCAAATGTTAGCAATATATATCTAATATTAAACTTCCCCGAACTCATTTTCATTTTCAATATCAACATTTTCTTTCTTTTTCTTCTTTTTTCATATTTTCTCATTTCTTTTCTTCCTTCATATTTTTCATTTCATTTTGATATATATTTTTTTGAGAAAAATTATAATTTGAAATTAATAGAATCACTTACACATAGAAATATGATGTACAACCTCATTCAAACCATGTCATATATTCCACTAGCTCAAAGATTAGGTAAAAGTCATGTGTTTAGGAAATGAGCTTGTAACGTGGTTTAAACAAAAGAAATAGAATTAAGGCTTAGAGGGGCTTTAGAAAGAGATACGATAATGTAGGTGGCTTAGGCTAAATATGGTTTAACAAAAACAAATGCCTTTATTATTTTAATATATGCTCATGTTTCAATGTAGTCTCGAAGAAACCGATGCAAATTCAAGAATCTATACATCACCAGGAACTAACCCACACTCTCATAAAATAGAGACTAATATATACTTCCTCCGTTCCATAATAAGTGAAACACTTACTATTTTAGAACGTTTCAAAATAAGTGAAACATACCTTAAATGGATAAAAGAAAGTGACAAAATGACAAGAATGCCCATCACAAACTTGTGTGGTTTGCTTTCCTCTCTCCTACTTTTGATAATAAAAAGGGTATTTTATGACTTTTTGACTTTTGAAAATGATGTTTATTAAATCTTGTGCCCAATCCCTATGTTTCACTTATTATGGAACGGAGGAAGTATGTTTTAGTCTATTAACAGGCTCAAAAGGATCTCACAAAAGTTACAAATGTCCACTAAGTAAATCACAATTAAATCTTAAATAACCAGTCTTACCACTTGCTAGACACTTGCACAATTATGCTATGCTATTCTCCGAATCAGTCAACACTAAAACCTATTAGCTTGCAACAAAACTAAATTTTTTTTTTTAAAATTCAATTTTAAAAACTAATTTTTTTCTTCATTTCAGTCAAAAAAGCTAACGGAATTTGCCTTTAATCAGACATGAAAATTATAAATTTCTGCACAAATTTGACAGCACCACCCCTAAAATATGGCATATCCAATAGATTTTTTCATTCCTAGACCTGTTTCTTCACACAAATTAATTCCAGCATCGCAACAATACACAAAATCCAGCAATTCAAGGCTTAAGCCTCTCCCCCACACTTATTATAAACATTGTCCTCAATGTTTAAATAAACTCAAACTATATGGGAAAGGGGAAATTGTAGCAATAACCACGGTAATATAAAAGACTTAGAGAGAAAAAACTTTGAGGTGTAAGACGACAGTAGCCCAACACAACAGCAACACATAGTAGAAGTCCATAGTAAGACATAGCAGCAGTAGCCAGTACGATGCATAAGAGACTCATCTTAGTTATCGCACAGCCTCATTATCATTTATTAGTCTCTGGTATCTGCAAACGGAAAAAAAAAGAACAAGCATAAAGAGAACTAAATGAGAAAATTTAAATAAACAACTAAAAAAGCTTGGGTTGCCTCCCAAGTCGCACTGGTTTCGAGTCTATAACTTGACTTCCACCAAGTTCCGTTTAACCAGGATCAATCGAGGAGTTAGTCACTCCTTTAGTGGTCGTCTTAGTTATCAAGGGAGACTTACCTTTTGTTTTGAATTCACCCTTTTTCCTCTGTGAAAAACATTCCTTGATTGGGGGAAAAAACTTTTCTTACCTTTTCGTTCTTAAGCTTAGGAGGAGTACATGTTTTACTCAAACATCCTTCAAGTAGAGCATTAGTAGCATCAGTTACATGTGTTCTTCTTAATCATGTCTTCAATTATATCAACTTGACAAACAAGATCACGTTGTGAATTATTTTTAGAAGAACTGAATATATTGAAGTGAACTTTCTCTTCACCAATTTCAAACGTTAAAATACCATTCTTAACATCTATAATAGCTCCAGCAGTAGCCAAGAAGGGTCTACCTAAAATAATAGGTACCTCTACATCCTCATCCATATCAAGAATAATGAAATCAACAGGAATAATAAATTTATCGACTTTAATTAGCACATTTTCTAGTATTCCTATTGGATATTTGATAGATCTATTGGCAAGTTGCAAAGATAAAGTAGTAGATTTTATACTATGCAATCCTAACTTTTTGCAAATAGATAAAGGAATAAGAGAGACACTTGCACCTAAATCACACAAGGCTTTAGAAAATTGGGAAATTCTACATGGTGGCCTCTTACTTTGGGTTTTTCTACTTGGTGGCAGGTAAAAAAAAAATTATATCAAGTGACCTCCTACTTTAGCTAATTATACCTAGTGGCCTTAATGTACATAAAACCTTCCCCTGTAATTAAATTTACTAACCTACCCCTCTAATTAATTATAATTTTTAATAAAATCCCCCATTTTCTCTTAAAACTCCAGCCTTACCCGATCAACTGTTTTGTTTTTAATTCTGAGTGCAAAAGAGGGAAGACAACATAAAGATAGAACTAGCAAAAGCTGTTGTGGCTCAAATTCTTACACGAGTACAAAGATTCAAACAAAAAACATGTATCATTTTAATAATCCCACGAATTCTATAATGAACAAAAAAATAAAATAAAAATAAAAAATTTCAAGCTTTCTTCGTTGTTCAAGATTCATCAATGGAGGTTTTTAGAGCAACTAATTAATCCTTTGTCTTGGACTACTTCCATCTCTAAGCCCCCTTTCCTTTCAATTCTCAAGTTTAATTTTTTTTTTTTACTCTCTCTGAAATTCATACAATTTCAAGCCTTTTCTTGTTTTAATTTTGTCAAATTTTTACATGTTTTTGAGGCCAGAAAATTCAGTCTGTTATGTCTCAGTAAAGAAAATGGGTCTAACCCTTCTTATAAGGTGCTGTATTTCTCATAAATCTTTAATTACAAGTGAATAATTTTATTTAGACAACACCTTGTATGAATTTTGGTTATGTTTACAGAGAAAGTACTTATTCTTTTTGTTTTACTGTTTATTCATAGGACAATTGCATGGTTGTATCAATAACAGGGGATACTGGGGAGTGGGGAGGGCCTGATGCCTGATTTTATTTGCGTCAATCACTGATGATGATAATCCGACGGCAAGACTTGATCTTGATGATGTTGTCAACTGTGAAGGAGGGAGATGAACCCTTGCTACTGAGTTTATTGCTTATACTTGTGAAGTTGTGATGATGATAATTGTTTAGGGTCTTATAGTTGGACATTTGATTATTTGATATTGTTGGAATTAGAGTAATTAACTAGGGGTGAGTTAGTAAATTTACATTAAATGATGGGTTAATTATATTTTAAGTAAATTAAGGCCACTAAGTATAATTAGTCAAAGTAGGAGGTCACTTGATATAAAATTTTTTTTTTGGTTGCCACCAAGTAGAAAAACCCAAAATAAGAGGCTACTATGTAGAATTTCCCTAGAAAATTTAATATCACCTATAGTGCAAGGAATGGAAAAACTTCCTGGGTCTTTCAGTTTAGGAGGAAGCTTTTTCTGAATCACAACACTACACTCCTCACTCAAAGCAATGGTTTCATATTTTTTCAACTTCTTCTTTTTAGACATAATTTCCTTAAGGAACTTAGAATAAGAAGGAATTTGCATTCAAGCATCAATAAAAGGAATGTTAATATGTAATTGCTTAAACATTTTCAAGAATTTCTGAATTTCACTATCTAATTTAGTTTGTTTAAGTCTTTGTGGAAAAGAAATAGGGGGAACATAAGGTGTTACTAGGGAAAGAGGTATTAATTCAGGTTCTTTTTCAGCTTCATGATTCTCCTTCTCTTTTTCACTTTCATTGGCGACCTCATTTCCTTTAATCGTACTATTTATGTTACTTAACTCCTTACCATTTCTAAGAAACGTTGCAGTGCTGTTTAGGATTAACTTCAGTTTTACTAGACAAAGTTCCTTGACTTCTAGAATTTATGGCATTAGCTAACTGTCCAAGTTGAAGTTCTACATTTCTATTAGAAATAGCGATCTGATAAACTTTAGTTTCTAACTTTACAATTCTTTCAGAAGTAGTATTAGCTAATTTTTCAATAGCTAGTTCCCATGATGGTCTAATTTCTTGTTGATTTTGTTTTTGGTGGAACCCAGGTGGATGTTGTGAATTAACATTAACATTTTGTTGGCCTGGATTTCTCCAAGAGAAATTAGGATGGTTTCTCCAACCTGGATTATAAGTATTACAATAGGGATCATTTTGTGGGTGCATACTAAAATTAGAAATATATTGAGCTTGTTCCACATTAATGCATTCATTGGTCAAATGAGCACCTCCACACAAATTACATGGCATAGTAGTAGACACGGAATTTACATTATTCATTTTAGTAAACAAATTGACTAAGCTGTCAACTTTTGCATTGAACATGTTAATTCCTTCTACTTCATACATACCAGCATTATTCTTTGGTTTATTCCTATTATTAGACCAATGATAATTATTAGAAGCCATTGCTTCAAGTAACCTATTAGCTACTTCAGTAGTTTTACCCATTATTGCACCTCCGGCGGCCGCATTTTTAGTTATTCTAACAGATTCATTAAGACCGTTATAAAAAGTTTGCACTAGCAACAAATCAAGGACACCATGATGAGGACATTTACGTTGTAAATCTTTAAACCTTTCCCATGCTTCATATAAAGATTCCCCATCATACTGAACAGAACTAGTTATATCGTTTCTAAACTTAGTAGTTTTTCCAGGAGGGAAATATCTTTTGAGAAAAGCTTGAGATAATGTAGCCCATGTTGTAAATGAATTAGAACGATTAGATTTTAACCACGTTTTAGCTTTATTTAGTGAAAACGGAAACAAACCAAGTCGAATAACATCGTCAATCACTCCATTTAACTTAGCAATATCGCATTTAAAAAGAAAAGTGGTTATATGTTCATTAGGGTCCTCATTATCTAGGCCACTAAATTGGTCTTGTTGAATTATTTGAATTAAAGGAGGGCGAAGCTCAAAATTATTAGCAGAAATAGTAGGCCTTACAATACTTGAAGGTGCACCACTAGCATTTGGCATTGCATAATCACGTAAAGGCTTTTCATTGTTGTCGCCGCCCATCCTTTCCAAATTGATTTCAGTTTGTTCGAGAAAGAGCAACTCCAAGTCTAAGTATGGCAGGTCTTGTTGTAGCCTCTTTTGGCAGAATATTGTTGTAAAAAAAAATTGGCAGTTAAACTTGAACTCTACTGCACAATGAAATTTAAGATAAGAATTCACTACAAGAAAATAAAATTCAAACGAAATAAAGATTGAATATTTCAGGATGATAACTAAACTAATAAGAATGTAAACTAGGAAAAACAGAAATGAGCAAGAATGAATGCAGTTATTGTAAACTAGAAACTACAGCACCTAAAAAACAAAAAATCACATGAAATAGCAGATTATCACTTCCAAGAAATATTGAAGCAAAATACCAACACTATGGATTACACTAAACAGAATGTAGAAGATGCAACAGAACACAAATGAACTAATAACTATGCAGTGGAATATAGCTTGAAAAAGCACAAGAAGTAACTAGAACCCACTTAGATAATAATACCTTTAACTAATAAAATCAAAAAGAGACTACTACAGGAAGACACACTAACACTAACAAAATGAAGACAGAGACTCAGTAAAAACTAATTCTAGAACATTAAGTAATTCAAGCAAAAGAAGCAAGAATGCAACTCTAAAAGAACAATAAACACGATTATGTATAAACTACTAAATTAAAGTCTAAAGTAATATTAAAATCCCTTTGGTATGGTATTGACTAATTGCCTCCCTTGCAACCGCGTCAAAAACTTGATCGGTCCTAACTGTACCTTAAAATACCGCGAGTGTACGGGTCAATTAAAGTAAATATAGGGTAAGCAAGATATCGTTTTCCACAAGGAGGTCTAATCAATTACCAAATATTATTTAGACGATCCAGAAATAGTGATTGGTGGTGATAAAGCTAGACTAATAAAATAAGAACTATACTAATTCTAACTCTAAAGACGTCAAACAATAGGTATAAATCAAGTATAAGAAATGGTTCTAGGACATAGATTTCGCCAATTACCTTCTATAATGAAATTAAACTAGTTGTCGGATGAAAAGCTATTGTATTGCAATGATCGGACTTCCTATGATATATTATCTCCTCTTCCAAGGTAGAAAACGTATATTTATACTAATCTTACGCCAACTTCCGTGGTCATAACAATTAATATAAACCCGTTATAAAAAAGAAATTCATGTAAAAGACAACCACAAGCGTATAACTATTCCCAAAATTATACTACTTGACGTTTAATAAGCCCATGAACTAATATTGAACTTCCAGTTTCGCTAATAATCCAATATCTAGAAATATAATCAGCTGGCCAAATCAATTATATGAAAACAAACTGCTGGGCCCATTTCTCGGACCAGCCCACCTATGGCAAAGTTACCAAAATACCCCTACATCTAGGGAAGCAAATCCTCCACCAGCTCGACCTAACTAAAATACCCTCATTTATTGGGGCTCCTATCCTCTATAAATAGGGGTTGTCTCATCAGACAAAGGTACGCAATTCTAGGATACAAAAAACGAGAGCATCTCTCTCTACATTGATCCCTTTCTCTCTCTACCTCAATCATTTACTGACTTGAGCATTGGAGGGGCGATCCTGGGACCACCCCCGGGGTAGGCTAACCTAACCTTTTGCAGGATTCCGACGTACGGACAACGGAGCTCAGACATACCTTCTTGGGGCCTACATCAAGTCTCTTAACACACATCAGCATTTGTGATCACCCTCAATTTCTAAGCAGAAACAGTTTGGCGCCGTCTGTGGGGAAAGTACAAGAAGTTAATTCGCCACCACTCAGCAAGATTCACCTTGTTGCTACTCAGCAAAAATCACCTCATTGCTGCTCAGCAATGGCCCCAACCATGAAGACATGGTCCCAAGCCAACCATTCTCGGAGAGCTCAAGCATCCCATATGCACCTATGGTGCTATCCCTCTATTCGAATGATGAGGATTCCACCCCAATGGAGAATCCACTACGGAGTCGGTCATCCCGCAGTATCAGGTCAGACATGAGTAGCTGACCCAATGCCCATAACTGCAACAAACGTCACCTTGATTGCATCTCATCTTCAACAAACTCTCGAGCACAGTCGGATGGGTATGGTCTCCACTCGTCGTGAGGAGATCATTCGTCCTTCCTGAGATGGTCAGCCTAACCGGCTAGGGCCCAAATAGAGGGAAGGATCGTGTCAACCCTCAAAAGGATAAAACATGTTATCACTCGGAACAAGTAGTATGAAAGAACACAACCCATGAAGACTGACCTGAGCAAGGGGTGTGGTGACTCAGAACCGTAAAACCTCTCCCAAATAAGAAGTGGCACCCTCGAGTTTATGATGTAGTTCAGCCAGAGGGGCCTATTCATCAAAAACATCGACTCATCAACGATGTCTACTCATTTAAGGTACCCACTCATCCTTGGGTGGCCAATCGGCGAAAAGAATATGCTCAGCCACATGTGCCTATTCATCATCAAAGGCACCAACTCATCAACGGTACCTGCTCCTTCGATGCCTGCTCAGCCGAGGCATCTACTCGGCCGCAGATGCCTGCTCAACTTATGAGAAAATTATCTCAGCTTCAAAGCCACACTGTCAAAAGCCTTGCATCATCCATATCAGCCCAGCAAAACTAAGACTATCAAGTCAATAAAGGCGAGCAAAAGGAGACTCAAAAGGCGACAATTTCGCCATGACACCTCCTCAATCAGGAGGGGGAAATCTCATTAGCATAGCCGAAAATGGCTAAGTACAGCATACCGGAACATTCATGATGACAAGGTGGTGAGGCTTAAATCGACCCATATCCTCCATATCCGGACCCGCTCGGTCAGTAGGAGACCCCTTCTCCTTTGCCGAGTCACTCATACTTAGCCAAATTCAAGCTAAGTACTTAATTGGCGCCCACTCGGACAACATGGGGCTCATTAGCCCCTTATCCGAGTGGCATCTGACCCACTCGGCTGATAGAAGACCCCTTCTCCTTTGCCGAGTCACTCATACAGAAGACTCTCTCTCCTTTGTCGAGGCGCTCAGCTGATAGGAGACCCTCTCTCCTTCGTCGAGCCGCCCTTATGCTTAAGCCAAATTTGGGCCAAGTAAATCACTGATACCTGCTCGGACAGGGACCCGGTCGACCACTCAGTCTTGCACATAACTTGAAGCGAGGCACAATCTCGGCCAAGGGAGCTGCTCGGACAGACTATACTTTGCAAAAGTTCGAGGGCGTTGCTTCCTAACCCCCACCAGGGAGTTTCTCCCCCCTCTCGGGCCCATCAGGGTCCCCCAGGAACATGGATCTCTCGTTTTCCGCTGGACGATCGCCTTGGGAAGGAGTGATGTTACCCTATCCGATCCTCCAGCGTGGGGCTAATTGCTTGAACGCCTCAGCTGGTCAAATGAATACACTTGATGGAGGTGCGATGATGTTCGTCATCTCCTGGATAAAACTTCTCCAATGACACTCAAATACGGGGAAACCTCCCGCGATTAACTTAGCCGAAAAAACGGCTAAATATCAACAATTGAACCTACTCGGGATCTGAGTAGCGCTAGAGACCCCCTGGGGAAGCATGGAGCTCACTAGTCCTCCGGATCGGGAAGCTCCATCATTGGCACCTCCTCAGTCAGAAGAGGAGCGTCCTACTAACTTAGCCGAGAAACGACTAAGTATTAACAATTGAACCTACTCGGGATCTGAGTAGCGTTAGAAGACCCCTTCGGGAAGCATGGAGCTAACAAAGCCCTCCCGGGTCGGGAAGCTCGTTCATTGGCACCTCCTCAGTCATAAGAGGAGCGTCCTAACCAACTTAGCCGAAATATAACTAAGTATCAACGACTGGACCTACTCAGGAGTCGAGTAGCGTCGCAAGACCTCCTCGGCCAAGCATAGGGCTGATTAGCCTCCCGAGTCGAGCGTGTATCTCGCGGTACCTCCTCGGCTAGGCCAGGAGTACCCCACCACTTAGCGAAAATAGCTACGTGCAAAAAAATTCACCTCCTCGGCCAAACATGGGGCTCATTAGCCTCCCGAGTCGAGCGTGTATCTCACGGTACCTCCTCGGCTAGGCCAGGAGTACCCTACCACTTAGCGAAAATAGCTAAGTGCAAACAAATTCACCTCATCAACCAAACATGGGGCTCGTTAGCCTCACGAGTCGAGCGTGCAAACAAATTCACCTCCTCGGCCAAACATGGGGCTCATTAGCCTCCCGAGTCGAGCGTGTATCTCGCGGTACCTCCTCAGCTAGGCCAGGAGTACCCCACCACTTAGCGAAAATAGCTAAGTGCAAACAAATTCACCTCCTCGGCCACACATGGGGCTCGTTAGCCTCCCGAGTTGAGCGTGCAAACAAATTCACCTCCTCGGCCAAACATGGGGCTCATTAGCCTCCCGAGTCGAGCGTGTATCTCGCGGTACCTCCTCGGCTAGGCTAGGAGTACCCCACCACTTGGCGAAAATAGCGAAGCGCAAACAAATCGAGTCGCTCGGCCACTAGGAGACCCTCTCTCCTTTGACGAGTCACTCTCATACTTGGCCAAATTAAAGCTAAGTACTTCATGGCACCCGCTCGGACAGCATGGGGCTCATTAACCTCCCGAGTCAAGCGTGTATCTCGCGGTACCTCCTCGGCTAGGCCAGGAGTGCCCTATCACTTGGCGAAAATAGCTAAGCGCAAACAAATCGAGTCGCTCGGCCACTAGGAGACCCTCTCTCCTTTGACGAGTCGCTCTCATACTTAGCCAAATTAAAGCTAAGAAATTCATGGCACCCACTCGGACAACATGGAAATCATTAGCTCCTCATCCGAGTGGCGTCCGACCCGCTCGGCCACTAGGAGACCCTCTCTCCTTTGACGGGTAACTCTCATACTTAGCCAAATTAAGGCTAAGTCCTTCATTGGCACTCACTCGGACAACATGGGCTCATTAGCCTCTCATCCAAGTGGCGTCCGACTCGCTCAGCACAAGGAGCCGCTCGGCGCAAGGAAGCCCAAAAGGACAAAGAACCAGTCGGCTCAAGGACCTACTCGGCTTGGGCATTCGCTTGGCCACTTACATGGGAGCCCGGTCAGCCATCCTTACGTACCCGGTCGGCCAACATCAACGCGCCAGCTCGACCCGGTCGTCCATCCTCGAACAGCAGCTCGGCCAACCTCAAAGGCCAGTAGACCTGCTCGGCCAGCCTCAAGGGCACCCCTTCAAGCCCGACCAGCCTCGAGGGCACCCTGCTCGGCCAGTGGAGTTACTCGGTCTAGGCACACCTGGTCGGACTATGAAGCCGCTCGACCAAGGCATCCGGTCAACTTCTCAATCAAGGCACCTAGTCGGCCCGGGTAACCGAGGAACGTGGTCGGTCCGCTCGACCAATGCACTTGGTCGGCTGCTCGTCCTAGGCACCCGGTTGGCCAGTAGGGCTGGTCGGCCAGCATGTTTCAAGGGTGTAATCTCGGTAGAGAGCTGGTCGGCCAGTAGAGCTAGTCGGCCATCATGGTTCAAGGGAGCAAGCCCGGCCTGCTCGGACAACTCCGCCAACCTCAGAAGACCTGCTCGGCCAGCCTCAGGACACATGGTCGGCCTGCTTCAACAGCACCTGGTCGGCCAACTTCAAAAGTATCTGGTCGGCCTATCTCAAAAGCATCCCATCAGCTTGAACAAGGCTTCGAAAAAGTTCGGGGGCGTTGCCCCCTAACCCCCACCAGGGCGTTTCACCCCTGGACCCCCGTGCTTGGTTAATCCTAGCAGCAGAAGATTTCCTCTGCTACGATCCGACATGAAAATTCTTGGGTCCCGCTTAACATCGGAAAAAATGCAATCACCTTATTCCGCCAATCAACCGAACTAAAATGGCGATTTCTACTCCGATCACTTGGCGTGGGGCTAATTGTTTGGGCCCATTTCTCGGACCAGCCCACCTATGGCAAAGTTACTAAAATACCCCTACATCTAGGGAAGCAAATCCTCCACCAGCTGGAACTGACTAAAATACCCTCATTTATTGGGGCTCTTATCCTCTATAAATAGGGGTTGTCTCATAAGACAAAGGTACGCAATTCTAGGATACAAAAAACGAGAGCATCTCTCTCTACATTGATCCCTTTATCTCTCTACCTCAATCATCAACTGACTTGAGCGTCGGAGGGGCGATCTCGGGACCACCCCTGGGGTAGGCTAACCTTGTTTTGCAGGATTCCGACGTACGGACAACGGAGCTCAGACATACCTTCTTGGGGCCTACATCAAGTCTCTTAGCACACATCAGCATTTGTGATCACCCTCAATTTCTAAGCAGAAACACAAACCAAGATTATTAAATTGCAATAAAAATAATCAATCCAAACAACTCAGTTCAACTCATTGATAGAAAAATAAAAGACTACATCCAGTCCTAGTGTAACATCCCGTTCAAATCAAAGAAGAGTGGAAACTTATAGTAAAGAAAATGATACATAGAATGGCAGCGGAAACACCAAATAGGACGGAGGTGTTACTCTATGGAGTATAATATGAAACTATAAATAGGTAAAGCCTTCAAAGACATTAATCAAACTCCAAAGTCATATAAAGGGAAAATGAGGTCCCATACCCTCATTTCAACAAGTCCCAAAATGTCATAAGATCACCATAAGAAACCTCAAATAGAGTAAATTCAAACCAAAAAGAACTGAAATCCGTAGTTCAAAACATATGACAAAACTAGAGGTAGCTACTTAAAACCAACTAAGTAACTAGTCCTAATCCCAGCTTCAGAGTGCTCGTCCACTATAACAAGCACCACTTTCTTGCTCACATGGTTGTAAGGCACAACCCCGGTCCAAACTGTGACAATTCTAAACAGCATCAACATCGGCACAATAATTCAACAACTTCCACAATCAGTAGGGAGTAACTAGCAGTTCTCCCAGCTCAAATAGAAACAGATAAAGAACTTAAACAATTAGAAACGACATCAAAGAATACATTATCAAGATACCATACTCACTACGAGGTAGTATCGATCATAAATAACAAATAAGGCAAAACACTATCACAACAAATCCATGTCAACCATGCAACAAATGCGTTCAACAAGCTCAAACACAACAAACCATGCCGTCTGTGAGTAGACTCATTGGACCATGCCGCCCAAGGCCTATGTTGCATATTCGAGGAACCATACCGCCCTTTTCGAATAGCCAGCATATTCGAGGAACCATACCGCCCTTTTCGAATAGCTAAAATCTACGGATGATACCACCCGTAAGTGAACCAATGGACCATACCGCCCAAGGTTAAGTAACCAAATCCTAGGACCATACCGCCCTTAGGATGATCAAATACAAATTCCTAGGACCATGCCGCCCTTAGGATAATCAAACTAAAGTTCCAAGAACCATACCGTTCTTAGGATCACCTAACATAGACCTCTAGAACCATAACATTCCTAGAATCACACTACTCAACAACGTACAAGTATATACGTAAAGGCATACGCCAATTAATCCAAATCCAACTTTCAATGTATATACAACAAGTTATAAGAGCAAACCAAAACAATCTTACCCATTAAGGTTCCATCATGAGCTTACATAGCCAAGCACAAGCAACCGACCCATTTCAAGGCAAATAACCAAAAGCTACTCATCACAATTGGGCACATACCCTTAATGTAACACTTAAACCAACCAAAGTTTACTCAAACACCCTTAGTATACATACCTAAGACCAACCAAGCAAAGATACATAAGCTGTAAACCAAAAAAAAAATTTAAAACACAACAGCACGACCCAGGGGACAGGCCCCTCGTCGCGAGGTGCGACGAGCGTCGCGGGTCGCGACACCCAACCATCGCGAGTCGCGAGCACCGACTGCCATGGCTTGCGAGCTTCGCTCGTCCGCCCACCGAAAGCCCCACGAACTATGCACTTAGCCTCCTACGTCCACTCTAACTCAACTCATGCCAACACACAACACCAAACACCCTCACATATGTCCATACCTCATCAACAACAACAACAACAACCCAAATCCAAGGGAAAATCAAAGTGAACCAATTAAATAAATTCAACCACAACAACCAAAAAGAAGACAACTAATTGACATGTCCTAACTATATGATCATCTTAGCAATCCAAAATATGAAAAACAACACTAACAACCATAAAATCCACATGAAACTTTAATCATACAATCACCTAAGTTCCACCTAGCATGATACTACGTTCTCTAACGCATTTCTAACAACCTAAGTTCAAAATTTATACTCTACCGAACTAGAATAACGCTAGTTACCTTTTTCTTGCAGATAAACGTAGTAGAAAGCCTCAAATGTACTCTAAACACCTTGTGGAATATCACCACCTTCGACTCCTACGAACACAAACGCAACGATCTCAACACGTGCTTGAAAACCGCTGCAAAAATAGCTTGAAACCATGAAATGTGGACTGATTTTTGTGAGAAAATACTGAGTGAAGAACCAAGCTTTTTCCTCTCCCTGTTCTTTGGTTTAGGCGTGTGAATATGAAGTGACAAGGGGGGAAATTTTCTGATTTTATTTTCAGAAAATGAAGGTGAAAAGATGGAGATTAAAATGTCATTAAGGGAGGTATATGAAGGGATAATCTCTTGATTAACGTAAAGTTAGAAGAGTTCAATAAAGCTGTCCAAAGACTCTTCATATACTATAAATAAAAAAAATCAGAAATTTCGGACCTCCTAATACACATAATACAATGTACGAAAGAAAACACTACTACAATGTACATACATTTCAGGCACCAAGTAAAAACGTTCAAAAATAATATGTATAAGTATTTTTAAAATTAAAAACGGTTTTTTCACCAAATACCCCTTACAAATCAAGAAATTCACAGTATACCCTCAATGTTTCAACAATTCACCATATACCCCTGACAATTCATTTTTGTGCACCAAATACCCTGTTTTTAACTGCCGTTAACCCACCGTTAGATTTATTTACGATTTTACCATCATTAAGCCCCAATCCAAATTTAACCTAACCCTAACCCTAATCTAACCCTAATCCTAACCTTAAACCCTCCCCCTTACCCTAACCTTACCCCTTGGCAGCCTCCACCCCCACCCCTACCCCCACCCCCTCCCCTCCACCCCACTCCAGCCCCTACCCCCACCCCCACCCCCCTCTTCCCCTCCCCACCCCACCTCTTCCCCTCCCCACCGCCGATGTGTGTGCCGGCCTCCCCCACCCCACCCCCACCGCCGCTGCTTTTGCCGGTCTCCCCCACCCCACCGACGCTGCGCGTCCGACCTTCCTTTTCTTCGAACATCAAACCCAGACCCCTCCCCTTTCGCTACCCCTACAGTCCCCCTCCTCACCACCCCACAAAATCACACACCCCCCCCCCAAAATTGCGCCTCAAGTTTTCGGTGATTGGAAAACCCTTCAGAGGTCTTGACCTAAGTCACGCTGATTGTGAAATGCTTCGTAATCGAAAGAACAGAAGAGAGATTGGGAGAAAGGGGGGCTTGAGAGAGTAGCGATGAAGGTGAACGGAGTAGTGTGGCTGGTCGGAGGTGGGATTGACTAGCAGACGGCAGTTAGTAGATGGAGGAGTGGTGGTGGTTGTCGCCGGAGCTCGTCGGTGCGCCTCGTTTGCACTGCAGGTAGGCCAAGGTCAAGCTCGTTTGCACTGCAAGTTAGGGTTGCGGCAGAGGGAAGGGGAGAGGGTGGGGGTGGGTTTGCGACAGAGGGAGGGGAAGGGGGGAGGGGTGGGAGTGGCGACGGAGGGAGGGGAGGGGTTGGGGCTGTGGCGGGGGGGGGTTACGGTAGAGGAGGCGTGTGGGATGGTGGAGGGGGAGGGGAGGGGAAGGGAGGGGAAGGGGAGGGGGCTGGGCTTGGGGTTAAGGTTTAGGGTTAGTATTTAGATTAGGGTTAGGGATTAGGTTTAGATTTTAGGGTTAGGAGTTAATTGTAGCAAAATGGTAAACAAAGTTAACGGTGAGTTAACGGCAGTTAAAAAAAAGGGTATTTGGTGTACAAAAATGAAAATTCAGGGGTATATGGTGAATTGTTGAAACATTGAGGGTATATTGTGAATTTCGCGATTTGTCGGGGGTATTTGGTGAAATAACCGAATCAAAAATTATAATCACTAAAGTAATACAAATACGCATGCACTAAACTATCGCATTTTAAACTTGGCACAGACATGAGCACTACATTGTCCGTTTCGTATAAATAACGCAGATACAAACATTATGCGACAAACAACAATGCCACACAAATAAAACACATTATAAACACATTGAACAATATCGATTAAAATAATGTAGATGTAAATATATATATATATATATATATATATATATTCATACTTTCCGAAAATATATTAGTAAAATATAATTTAACACTCAATTAATAATAATTAACGCCCGAAAATTTCAGTGAAATTTCGGGGTGTTATACCTAGAATAGAAATTTAGCTAGACATAATAACTAAATCAACCCAACTAATTGAGAGTGAAAATCTGAAATTAAATATAGTAATTAACATAGACTAAGAGAAGAGAGGGATAAACTCCAAATTCATATGAAGAATCAGATGAACGACGCTTGCTCGCGCGTTAGCGTCCCGCATCCACTGTCCTCTCTGGTCTCCTCTTCAATCTCCTCCTCTGTAGTGCCGCTACTGCCCTACTGTTGTATCGTCCTCAATGTTCCTCAGGTTTTTTTTTCTCCTTTCTTCGTTTCGTTTTGCTGCGTGATTCCTCTTTTTAGTCTTAGGTTTCGTTCTTTTTTTTTCACCCGTGTTTTGCTTCATGGCTCCATGATTGATGATGGGTTTTAGCGCACTTTTTCTTTTATTTTTCTTCTTGTCATCATATTATTGCTTGTCTTTTCTTGGGCTTTAGTAGGACACTCCCCTAAACTTTCTTTCTTTTATTTCTCCTTCTGATTTTTCTACAAAACAAACCAATAGAGTAATGCATAAATGGACTCTAAAAATAAAATATTTGTATAATAAACACATACCACTATTATAAATATTTATCGGTTTTTTCACCAAATACCCCCGACAAATCAAAAAATTCACAATATACCCTCAATACTTCAACAATTCACCGTATACCCTTGAGTTTTCGAAAACGTGCACCAGATACCCTTTTCTTAACTTCCGTTAACCCACCGTTAGCTTTATTTACGTTTTTGCCATCATTAAACCCTAACCCTAATCTAACCTAACCCTAATCCTAATTTAACCTTAATCCTTCCCCTAAACCCTAACCCTAACTCTACCTCTTTGGCAGCCCCACCCCCTCCCCTCCACCCCACCCCAGCCCCTACCCTTCCCCCTCCCCCACCGCCGGCCTCCCCCACCGCCGGCCTTCCCCACTACTTGCGCGTCTGTCACCGCCGGCTTCCCCTCACCCATTCCCTGCTGATTTCCCCGGCGATTTCCCAGCCCCTACCCTCACCGCCAATTCCCAGCCACCGACTTCCCAACCCCGTCGATTTCCTAGCCCCGATTTTACAACCCTTCGAAAAATCCCACCCCTCCCCCTCGAACGCTAAACCCCCACCCCATCGATTTTCCCGCTCGCCGGAGCTTTACTTCCTCGCTTGTGTCGCTGCTTTGCTGCTTCGTCGAGATTTTACAACCCTTCGAGAAATTGACGACGAGGGAGTAGGGGAGGGGCTGCAAGGCTTGCGACGGTAGAGGCGGTGGAGGGGGAGGGGAGAGGGAGCGTGCTGCGGCGGTGGGGAGGGGAGGGGGAGGGGAGGGTGGGGGGGTCTGGTGTAGGGGAGGGGTGGGTTAGGGTTTGGATTTTAGGGTTAGTTTAGATGTTAGGGATTAGGATTTAAATTAGGGTTAGTGAATAATGATGGCAAAATTGTAAATAAAGCAAACGGCAGCCTAACGTCCGTTAGAAAAAGGGTATATGGTGCACAAAAATGAAAAGTCAGGGGTATATGGTGAATTGTTGAAACATTGAGGGTATATTGTGAATTTTTTGATTTGTCGGGGGTATTTGGTGAAATAACCCAATATTTATTGAATTAAATTTACGTTTATAAAAAAATACTAAAATCAAGCAAGTAGTTTATTTGGCGTATTTTTTATATTTTATAATAACTTTATTACTTAAGCAACTTAACACTTTAAACATAAAAATATGAGAAGAAAACATATTATAAGTCTCTAAACTAATACTAAAAAGCTAGGTTGCACCAATACGGGTACGGGTACGGATACATATATGGGTACGGGGACGAAAAACGGCAAAATACAAAATTTCAAAAAACGGGTACGGCTTGGATTCGGCAAAAAAAAAATTAATGAAAAATATTATGTTCAATTTTTCCTACATCTCCATTAAATTTTGTACAAAATATTAACAGACATGCGTATGAAACTATTGAGAAAAAGCTTTCCTTCCTATAATAAATAATTTGATTTTAGTTTAGCAAAAAAGAAAAAGAAGAAAAGAAACAGTACTAAACAAAGTTGTGCAAAGGGCCAAAGACAACTTTAAATATAATATTATAATACACCACTCACGTGCCTTTTTTAATCACCATCCCCTTCCTCTTCCCCTTCCCCCACATACTGTACAAAAGAAAAAAAAGTAAATCAGAAATTGACTTTCTCTCTCCCCTTATCTTCTTTCCTTCTCTCTCTTCTGATCTTCTTTTTCTCTCTCCTCTGATCTTCTTCTATCCTCTGGTCAACAACTCCAAGATAAACAACTAAATTTAATCGAAAATAAACAATCGCCTTAGAATCGAGAAGAAGAAATGATGAGAGGGTTGTTCCAACCTGCGTTGAAGAAGAAAACCGGCGAGAGGAAACCGTGAAGACCTTGGGTACGTCGATTTTAGTATGAAATATGTACCCCAGCCCATCCCCGCATTCGAATTTTCCGTCCCCAACAATAGCCCACGTACCCGCACTATGGATTCGTTCTAGGTACGAATCCCAAGCGAATTCATACCGTACCTGGTACGGGAAATGGTCCCTGGAAGGCGTACGCACGCATCATAACTAAAAAGTAATATATCAGGCAGAAATCATCTGTAAAATAGAGCACAATCACTTATTGCTTATTTTCTCTATCATTTAGAACTCTCTAGTTGAGCAATAATGAGTAAAGAAAGATTCTTTGGGTAAGTAAAGTTTAGTCATTAAAAAAAATATTATCATAAAACATTTTATCAGTAAAAGTAAATCAATCCATAATAACATCTTATTTCACAAGAATGGACAATAAATAAAAATTTATATTATGCTCAATTGCTCATAGTAGTGAAAGACATAGAAATGAGATTTGGACCTTTTGCAAGGATGAGAAAGACAGCTAATATGATTCTTTTGTAGCAACCTTTAGTCTCCATTGCTTTTGTTTGGAAGTTTTGTGCACTAATCTTGTGTTTTAATTATGCAATTGAGACTGTTTTAGCTTGTATTGTTGCTAAATCACTCGTCTATATTCCCTCTATTTATACTAAATTTTGTAGCACCAACTGACCAATATTATACTCAAACTTTGAAAATTATAATCTAATATTAATAGTCACTCTCACCACGAATTATTGTGATTTAGTTATGCTTCATTAGTCTTTGTGTTTTCTTATCGAATAGTGTTGTCCGCCGCCATCTGACTACTAAGTTCTTCTCTTATGTTAGCATTTAAAATTTCATGATAAATCTATACAAATATAATATATTAAAAAGTGTGCATAATACCATCGATGTGCCACATGGCACCCTCCTCCTACCATCAGAATTTTGACACGTGTCTATTACTGAACAAAGTCAAGTGGTCGTTATTTAAAAAATAAATTTGTTTAAGCATGGGCTCGTGTTTCCCTCCGGAAACGGTATGATTGAGGAAGCAAACGTGATTTGTTTCGACTAGTTTGATAAGGGTAACAAATGGGGGGATTGTTTTTCCCTTCGAAAACGGTATTCGTTACTAAATAATCATACCAAACAAATAGAAATGCCAATGCTTATTTGAATCTGTTTCTTACATCAAGTTTTTCTATACCAAACACGCTCTTAGAAACTACTCCCTATGTTTCAAGATATAATTTTCGTTTCTTTTTGCTCCATTTTAAATTGATTTTTTATTAAAATTTACATGTATGGTTTTGGAAACTAAGTATTGTCATTAAGGATGTAATGTATTTAGTCTTTGATCCTGATTCTTCTGGTGTTAATCCATGGAATAGATTTGTTAATGCTTGTTTTTCATGTTATTGATCACGAGTTGAAACGACCCTCTGCAAGTTATGAAGGATTATGCAAGAATGTCAATTTGGATTTTATTGATGTGCACAAAGGAAAAATAGAGTCATTGTCTGATGTTAGTAAGCTTAAATTAGAGGTGGATGCTCTTCTTCAAATGGAGAATGATAAAAAGTTTCCTTCTATATCAAAGGGCATTGCTGAAAATGTTAAGAGTAGTGACAACAGTTGTTTATTGCAAGATGTCACTCTTAAAGATGTTGTTAACAATGAAAAAGTGTCGTCAAAACCAAAGAACTCCTTCGAAAATAGTTTTGTTAATTGAGTTGTTATTGTTCGATGTTCTTGTTAGGAGAAGTGCATGGATGCAGGTTCTTCTTGTTTAGATGAATCTGTTGAATTAGATGGTGTTTTTAGTAATGGTAGGAGTATGTCTTTGGAGCCTAATGGGAGCGAGCAATAATGTGGCAAGTCCTCACTTTCAATGGTCAGCGAAGAAAAATAACGGTAGACTTTTTCAACATTTGGGGGTTCATCACAAATAAGAGAAGAAAAATATATCACCATTACTTTAACATCTTAGGTTTAAGATGGTAAAGAAGAATGGCTTTCAAGTAGCAAAGAGGGTGCACAATTAGGAGATCCAATGGTGATTGTTGTTTATTTGTTTTCTTCGAAGGGTGTATCATGATCTTTAGCTCTTCCTCATCATCACATGATTTTGCAATGTTGGTGGAGTTTAGTTAGCGGTTTTAAATGAAAGCTTAATTAGTGGAGTGTTTTCACTTTGTTGTCTTGGTCTTTTTGTTGTTGAAATATGTTTTCATAGGAGTCATGAATGATGTATGAGTGTTTTTTTAGGAGATTGATTCTCAAATGATGGTGTCCAGGTGTGTTCTGAACTGGTGTTTTAGGCATAACTCCAATCCTTTGGTGTATTGAGCTTTTGCTCCTCTTTTCATTATAATAAAATGGGCTATTAATTATCAAAAACGATCATGATATGCACCTAACTGTGTATCCCTATATTTTATGGACTAAATTAACCAGCAAACTATAAAATGTACATAGTAAACAATCAACAATCGTGATATGCACCTAGCTTTTTCCAGAAAAGCCATGTATCCTATATTATTGTTATCATTATTAAGCAAATAGGATTCGTCTGAATTGTCTGTCTTCCTCTGACACCTTCGGAAATTTGTCACAAAGACGCTGGAATTCGTCGCGGTGCGATAACAATTTTGGGTTAAGACCTGCAGAAGAAACGATGTAAGGGTAGTGTTAACAACGCGACGTAAAGTAAAAAATGATTAAAATTAAACAAACCTTCTGTGTTCCAGCCACCAATCAGGGATTTTCCAGCTTCCCCCAGAGACGATTTCTTCTCGAAAACATATATGTTCTTCCATCCTCTGTCGTTTGATCGAACTCCCCCAACCAAAGGCTCTAACCTCGCTTTGGCATGGAGGGCTATCCTATTCTTAGCCTTAACCCCAATTTCGTAGTAGAGTAAAAGGTCGTGAAGAGTTAAGGCTTCTTCCCACGACGCCGTCACTCTGTCCACGGCGCTCAGAATTCGCCAGACTTGGGGCATTATCTGCCCAGGGCTGATCTGATAGATCTGCATTAAGTCTCTAGCTAGGGGGGGAGAAAGGGAGTCTTAGACCTATTTTAAAAGGGTATTCATAAAGCACCACCCAGGTGGTGGGGCATGTCTTCGGTGCTTCAGACGACTCTGCGTTCCTAATAGCTGTGTCGGTAGGCAAATTTCCTAATTCTAAAAACCTCATCATGTCCTCCTCTGACATGGTCGACTGTTCGTCCTCATTTTCACTTCTCTGTTCTACGACTTCCTCCTTACCCCTCGATTTTTCCTGGTTTTTTACAAAAGTCCTAATGCTACGCCTACTGGGTGCCATGGGTGCAATTGAAGAAGAAAGGAACAGTGCGAAATAAAGAGATTAACGGACAAACAGTAAAAATTTACCTGGTACTAGATATCGGTTTTCCGACGGAGAAAATTATGGAAATTATCTTGCTTTAGAGAGAGAAAGATTGGGTGGATTGAAGTTTTCAATCACACGCGGTATTTATATCTCCAAGGGTAATCATTACCTTAGGTTAACGGTTAGAAATTAACGACTCTTTAAAAAACTATCTTTTGTTGAGACCTTTGTGTTGCCTTGTGGATATTCTTATTCTAAATATCACCACAATATCTTTTCTTTACCTGTCACGCAAGATTTCTTAGCTAAAGTATTTTGATTACATTGCAGATATTTTACTTGATGCGATTTTTTTGGTTATTTAACAATTGTCTCATGGTCTTTGTGTAACCCCGTTTCGACAATTGGGGGCAAACTGTTATGGTTGAATTTTGCAGGATGACATTGACATGATGACATGATGACTTTAACATTAAGACGCGACGGAGAGGTGCGAAGACTAAGTCAGATGAAATCAATAACTGATTGTCCGAAAAAGGAAGGAGTTCAATGCGGCATTAAATCAGCCATGAAAGCCGTTAATGAAAATAAATTGCACAAAGAAGGAAAGAAGATTATGTCGTTGGAGCTTGGTTAGGAGAATCTCCTATAATGAAGGGACCGTTACTATTGTAATTACTGAGGGAATTAGTAGGATGTTTATTGAGAAAAAGCCAAAGAGGAAAAAGACATACAAAAGCAAAGAAAAACTCATTAGAATAGTCTCTCGACATTTTGTACTCAGAGAAAGAAAGTACTTAAGCTGTAACGATTGTCAATCATTCGAACGACAGTCCTTGATAGTAGATTGGTGGAACCATCTCCACCCGCGGTTTTTACCCACCTTCATTGGGGTTTTCCGCATCACCATTTTTGTGTGTTCATCCCTTTGATCCCCTTTTGCATTCATTCCTTGCATTGACGTATACATAATATGGTTTAATTGTCCCTAACTTTAATTCTGTCGTGTGGGGCAAATTTTAGCATAAACAACTACACAATTACATAAAGAAACATTGTTTGTAAACCTATTATATCAACACAAACCAACTGGAAACCCTAACCTACTATTAGATTAGTAACATTGTTTGTAACATCAATCAAATACATCAATATAGTTTTACTTTGCATATTTTACAGTTAACTTTTTCCTTCCCATCTTCTTCTTCTTTCCATCCTCAACTTCTTTGTTCTTCTTCTCCTGCTGCATTTTCTGTCTCAACTCCTCTTCAATCCTCTTACTCTCTTCAGCTTTCTTCCTTTTATTTTCTTCAATAAAAGCAGCAACCTCTGATCTCTTTGATCTGAATGATATCACCTTCTTCACAAGCTCACTTCTATTCTTATTCAGATCAGATAAAATCATGCAACCACACAAGGAGACTCTTGCTGCTTTTCCTAATCTTCTCCTGAAAATAAATTAAATAAGTAAGAAAATATATAAAAAAAACTTAAATAGATAACTCAGTTAGATCATAAATAATTATATTAATCTTACATCATTCAAATATGGGCATTCAAACTCTTCAAAGCCTTCAAAAAGTAGCATATGGACAAGTATGTACACACCACAGTCCAAATCATATGCACCTTTTCTCCAGCTTCCTTTAACTTCTGTCATTCTCCATAAATCCATATCATCACCTTGAGATTGTGGGATTTCATAATGTTGGAAAAGACTTGAAACTCCATCAGCAATGATTGAAATGAGAGTCTCCATCATTTTCTTATATTCCTTATCATCAACCCAAATCTTATTATCAATATAGAAAACAGCCATTTTCTTTGTGACCAGCACAAACAGGACAAAATGATTACCTCCTTTAAGCAAAATTGGGAAAAAAAAAACCTACAAAATGAATAGAATTATAAACTCACCATATCATATACAAACACACTATATCACATTCAAATGCACTATATGTTTGTGTAATACTATATCATAAAGAAGTTCACTATATCATAAAGAAATACACTATATGATATACAAATACACTATATCACATATTAATCCACTATATGTTTGTCTAATACTATATCTACACTAGCACATAAAAATACACTATAAAAAAGAAACATACTATATCATAAACAAAGCCACTATATGATACCTAAAAGCACTATATCATATACAAACCCACTATATATTTGTCAATTTGTACTAAGAAATGCTTTCATCATAATTTCAAAAACAGAATTTGTCTCACCAATTCAACACCAGCATCCAATTTTGAAAGGAAAAATTGACAATAGAGGTCTCAACTTTGGGTGATAATTTTTAAAAGGTCTGAATTATTGATTAACCTGTGTAGGTCCCAACTTTAGGGGGTATTAACTTCTAGCGGGCCTTAGTGACTTGAAACTAGCTTAATAGGTCATAACTTGTAAAACTTGGGTCACACCAGAAGGGTTGATTGAGGGAAGGAAGTAGGAACTAGGTGAGATTTAAAAAAAAATAGCCAGCTTTAAGTCACCGAGGCGCGCTAAAAGTTAAGACCCCCTAAAGTTGGGACCTACACAGGTTAATCAGTAGTTCAAACCTTTTAAAAATTATCGCCCAATGTTCAGATCTCTATTGTCAATTTTTCCATTTTGAAATGTTATTCAAGTCTTCAATTTGAAACTTCCAACATGTGATCAAATCATCAATGCGTTTAGCATCAGTTTCATCTTCAAGCACATGCAATAAAGCAGCCTGCAACATAAGAACTCATATTATCAACAAATAAATAATGCATGCAAAGATAAAGAATTCAACAACATAAAAATATATTACAAAAAGTTCTTACTCCCTAAGAAGAAGTAAAGTAAAACTTTTTTTTGGAGGAGAAGAGAGACTGAGTTCATTGATATTCATAATTCTTGCCCAATTATCTAAAACTGATTCAAACATCTCAGTCTCAGTAGCAACCGCCCAAATCTCACTCCGAGGTATAGAGAAGAACACTTCATCCAGCTGAAAGATCTCTTCACTGCAACAAGCAACACAAATTGTTAGACTATTTTCAATAAAAACAATACATTAAACAAATTTCATTCAAAAATTTACCTCCTATCTAAATGATGTTGATTTTCAGAACAATAATCAACAGCCTTCCTTAAAAATATTAGGAGATCTTGCATCACATCTTCAAAATCTTTCATCATCTTTGAAAGATGAGTGAAAGAACCCTCAACTGCATATTCATCCAGCCTTAGAGTTGACTTGGTTGGACCCCTAAACAAAGCATTTTGGAAAACAGTCCATATATTCTCCTCCACGGACATCTCCTCACTTTGCATCATAAAAAACGTTGTTGACAATGTTTTGGATGATGTCATTGGTCTTCTAACTCATTTGAGTCACTATAAGGCTAGGGAATGCAGTAGTAGAAGGATTAGACACGTCTTCCCAACCAGCTGGCAAATCCTTCACACCATATGCAATTGATACCATTTCATCAAAGTACTTCTGATAAATTGAACTTGACAAAATTTTGTCAAGATCATCTTGGGAAGGATTATCAGAAGGAGGATTGCCAGCCACATAAGAGTCGTTCAAACTCTTTAACGAATCTATGTGGCAATGAGAGACAGCTTCCAAATCCCTCCTCCACAACAACCACATAACATGAAGCTCCTACAAATAAAAATCAAAACAAATTACTAATTTATAATACTCTATATGTAAACACTAAAAATACACTTTATCAAAAAACACTAACTATATGAAAATAACACCAACCATATAAAAATAACACCAACTATATCAGAGCACAAACACATACACTATCACATACACTATATCATTCAAAACTACACTATATCAAAATGGTACATTATTCCATTTTTACAACTATCAAATATTAAAATCACACACTATACCACATACATACACTATATCATATAGACCAACACTATATCAGTCTAAAATACACTATATTAAATTATTCTAAATTTTTACACAAGTAACACACTATAGTACACAATATATCACATACAACACAACTATATCAAATACAACACCACTATATCAAATAAAAACATAATATCACATACCAGCATCACATAATCACACAATCACATAAAACCACACTATATCACATATAACCAGACTATATCACTCAAAACTCTACTATATCAAAATTTTGAACTTACATCTCTAGCTTGAGAAGTAATTTCTTCATCAGTGAGACTTGCTGGTGGAAGATCAAACTGAATATGAAGCTTGCCCTTCACCTTCCTCTTGGGCGCAGCGTTCTTTGGTACATCACTACCACTACTTCCACCATTTCCTGTATCATCACTCAATACAAGACGTGGTACATACTGAACTTCAAACTTTTTTGAACCGGCTTCATTCGGTTGAAATCAACTTGCCCATCATTACTGAAGTAAAACTTAGCACTTATTGGATAAATTTTATCAAGCAAACCACTACCAAACTTATCACATATAATATTTCACGACGAATTCTCTTGGCAATTGACTCATTATCCCAATGAGCCAACAGAGACAGTCGAGTTGGAGGCACCCCATAACCAATTTGTAGGTGATGAAAGTAAATCAACTGCAATAAAATTATACAACCAGTATAATGCCCCCGAACACCTTTAGCACATAGTGAATTCTTGAACAAAACATTCGCATACATCAACCTACCTAAAATATATTTACACCAATTCAAACGAGGAATTCTCCGAACCTCATTTGCAGGAAGAACAAGCCTCAAATCCAGCGTGTTATTTGCAACTGGAGCTAAAAAAGAAGAAAAGGCAAATAACACATACATTTTTTTTAAAACCTCCCCACCATCAACTAAATTCCTTAACATAGAATAAACAGCATTCAAAGGAATCTACCCTTTCTCCCGATCAACTCCAAAGTACTCCCTCCAACTTGCTTTCAACTCAAAATGTGGATTCTCCGCATTAGGTCCCCTAGACACATCCACCACATCCTGTCCTTCAACTAGAGGGAACTAAAGCACATCATACACATCAAATTGGTTAACCCTTAACTCTTTTCCATAACCAACCTTAAACATGCCAAAACCACCATCAAACCTCTCCACCAACCATCCACTCAAAAAATTATTAGTCTTCGAAATCTTTAAATCCAACAAAGATCCAAAACCAATTTCAATAACAGTTTTTTTCTGTTCAAAACTAAAAGCTTCATTCAGCTCACAAAGCCTTTTACCATAGCAACTAGTTTTGAATAGGTTTACCGTCTTTCCTTGAGCATCAGTTGATATTTTCCTCTTCTTTGGAGCTTGGAAGGTATCTTTCTGAGCTACACCTTTTACCCTCTTCGTGCTTTTTGCTGGTTCTTTTGCTACAACAGGATTACCAGCATCAGTTCCTTCATTACTAGGAACTTTAGCAGAATGAATTCCTTCACTAACACCAGGACTAGCAGCATCACTAGCTTCTTCCATCCTGTTGTTCAATAGATGAATTACTAACAACATGTCCAACGTGCTCTGCAACAAAAAAATAATTGTACAGAACATACACTATATCAGCCTAAAACACACTATAAAATGTCAAAACATACTATATCATGGCCAAATACACTAACACAACACTAACATAATATCATGTAAAAATACACTATATCATCTCAAAATACACTATAATGTCAAAACACACTATATGATGTCAATATACACTATCATCCAAAACACTGTCAAAGAACTATCATTTCAAAATACACTATATCATCACAAAATACACTATATCATATCAAAATACACTATTTATATCAAAACTAGTGATTAGGCTCGGGCTATGCCCCGGGTAAGAAAAAATTTCATTAATATTGTACTTTGATATGATAACACTAAATACAACTTGGTCTAGTGGTTAAAACTTTAGTACATGGATTACATGAACTAAAACTCCTTAGGGAGAGCGCCACGTGGCACCAATCCTGGTTTATGCACGCATTTTAATATATTAGTATAGATACACTATATCATCTCAAAATTCACTATAATGTCAAAACACACTATATCATCACAAAATATACTGTATATATAATATCAAAATACACTATATTATATTAAAATACACTATATCATCTCAAAATACACTATAATGTCAAAACACACTATATGATATCAATATACACTATCCAAAACACACTATATCATTTTAAAATACACTATATCATATCAAAACACACTATATCATTTCAAAATATACTATCATTTCAAGACTAATAAAAAGTAGTATAATTACAATACCCAATATAAACACAAAATAAACTATATCATGTTACAATATACTATATCATCACAGGAATAACACAATTACAAATTATTACAAAAAAATAAACCTAAAAAAAATCAGAACTCCAAAAATCGCATAAAAATCAACATAAATTTATCGTGCAAACAATAAAAATCGCACAAAAAATGAACGAAGAGTAATTGAAAGTTTCAAACTAAAAAAATCAGAACTCCAAAAATCGCACAAAAATCAACATAAATTTATCATGCAAACAAAAAAATCGCACAAAGAATGAACGAAGAGTAATTCAAACTAAAAAACATCAACACTCCCAAAACTATAAGAAATTATAGTAAAAACAAAAATCAACAACATAATAACCATCATTATGAGCAGTTCCACTAACACCAGTAAACTCCGATTCCTTTGCATGATCACCCAGAGATGAACACAAACCTCTACGTTTTGGAAAATTCCGATTACCGATCGTCTTCTTTCCCATTGCTAAATTCAAGCGAGAAAATTACACAGAACTGAAAATGAAGAAGTTATGGTAGAGAAGATTACACAAAACTGAACTTGAAGAGAGAGAAAATGAAGAAGTTATGGCAAAGAAGTTATTATTGAGAGACAAAATGCAGAAGTTACAAGAGAACGAAGTAGTGCGAAGAGCCGAAGAAGTTATGAGGAGTGAGGAAATCTGAGGAAAGATAAAAACTGAAGGCGCCAAAAACTGAAAAGCGTAATCATTATCGTCATAAACTCACTTGATATGGATTAGATGCACACTAATTTAGTGTTAGATGTGATCAATGAGAGAACCGGATATCCCACTCCAAGGCACGGAAACTACGCTTTCCTATTAGTTTAATTTCGCCCCTCTAGGATCACCGGGTTAACACGAAATAACTAATGAGATACAGTGGAGAGAAACAATCCACTTAGATGATCTTCTAAGTGAATCAACAAGAACTTGTGTTTTGTGTTTGTGAAGAACACTCAAGAGAAGATTGCAAGGTTTCTCTTAAGCAAAGCAAGAAGTGTTTGAGAGTATAGAAAATCTGATTTTCTTCTTACCCTTTACTCATAGGGATCCCAAGGTTTATATAGGAAGAATAAACCTTTCATTGACTAGAGTAATTAATCCCATAACCCCCATTTTAATCACCCATCAAAGGCCTTTAATCTACTGATTAAGGACCTTAAAGGTCATTAAAATGAGACCATAACATCACAACGGACATAAAACCGTCAAGGCATCTTTTCACATTCCAAGGCAGAAGACATGTCGCGACTCGCGAAGAAGCTCGCGAGTCGCGAAGCGCTGGTCGCGACCCGCGACGCCTGTCGCGACTCGCGACGGGCCACTGGTCGCGACTCGGCCAGTCTTCTGTCTCCCTTGGTTTATCAATGTGTTTTGCCACTTGATGCACTCTAGCCTTTTGCATACTAGACCTCCTCCTCTTCTAGTACATACCCATATGAGTTTCAAACCCATTACCCTATAAATGTTCCAACAATCCTCCTCCCATTTATAGGGTAATGTTGAAAAGTTTTCAACTTGCTATAAATCGCAAACACACATGTTCATGCATCATGGAAATATCTAACGATTGAATTTCCATTTAGTAAAAGTAATCTTTACAATAATTTAGATCATAATGATAGACAAAGCTTTGAATCATATAACCATTACAAATTATTGAAGTTACTAATACACACAAACATAAACTAGGTTCTTAAAACCTCCGACACCTATGAAGCCTTGGTGTCCATATCCATTCATAAGCATTCCAAGTCAAGCCTTAGACTTGATGAAGCGGCCAAACTTCTAGCTTACATAGGTAAATCTTTCCGACATGCTCCTACAATTGAGCACCTTATCAAAGATTTATTAAGAATAAAATTCAACCTCTTTATCATTGTAGCAACAAGCACTAACCTCGGGATGTATTAAACAAGTGCTCCCAACCTCTTAGAGAAGTACTATCCTCCTTGAATTTGAGATCTAACGTTGTATTAGACATCAAATAGAGTTTTCCTTCACCATAGGTTGATCAATAGGCTTAAGACCCATCCCTTTGTTCATTTTGTTCACTAGTTCCCTTGACAACGGTTTTGTAAACGTATCCGCCAAGTTCAAACTAGACCGAACAAAATTAATAGTTATACAACTATTCCTTATCATTTCCCGCACATAGCTATGTCTAACTCCAATGTGCCTTGACTTGCCATTGTAGACTTCACTATATGCTTTAGCTATGGTTGATGCACTATCACAATGGATAGCAAGAGGTGACATTGGTTTCACCCATAAGTCCACCTCACTCAACACATTCCTTAGCCATTCCGCTTCTTGGCAACAAGAAGCCAAAGCAATGAATTCCGATGCCATAGTGGAATCCGTTATACATGTTTGCTTCTTGGATGCCCATGAAATGGCACCTCCTCCAAGAAGAAACACCCAACCACTAGTGGATGAATAATCTTCCTTATTCGAAATCCAACTAGCATCCGAGTAACCTTCTAAGATAGAAGGTTCCTTTTATATGTTATGACATAATCCAAGGTCTTATTCAAGTACCTTAACACTCTTCTCAATGCTTGCCAATGCAACATACTAGGATTACTAGTATACCTACTGAGCTTGCCAATAGCAAAGGCTATATCCGGCCGAGTGCTAGTCATAGCATACATCAAGCTTCCAATTAAGCTTGCATACTCCAATTGTGAAATTGGAGTACCACTACTCGGAACCAAGTGAATACTAGGATCCATAGGAGTAGCAAAATGAGTCGAATTTGACTCATTATACCTCTTGACCACTTTCTCAATATAATGAGATTGTGATAAAGAAAACGACCCTTTCCCTCTTATTATTCTAATACCTAGAATAACATCCGCTTCACCCAAATCTTTCATGGAGAAGCTAGAGGAAAGGAAGACTTTGGTCTTTTCCACTTGTTCCAAATCAGTCCCAAAAATAAGCATATCATCAACATATAAGCAAATTATAACTCCTTTACCGTTATTATCAAATTTGCTATATACACACTTATCGGACTGATTTATTTTGAACCCACTAGACAACACAACTTCATCAAATTTTTGATGCCATTGCTTAGGTGCTTGTTTAAGACCATACAAAGATCTAACTAATTTGCAAACTTTAGTTTCTTGACCTTTGACCACAAACCCTTCAGGTTGATTCAGTACACTTCCTCCTCCAATTCACCATTAAGAAAAGCAGTTTTTACATCCATTTGGTGAATTACTAGACCATGAATCGCAGCTAATGCTATCAATAGTCTAATAGTAGCTATTCTAGCTTCTGGAGCATAAGTATCAAAGTAATCGATACCATATTGTAACAGCGCAGATTCTCCCGACCAGCTTACAGAGAATTAAGCACAGCGAAAGAGACTCTAGTCGAGATAACCTGAACTATTACAATCACACTCACCGAACTACATCAGAGAGTGTGGAACTCAATTCCCAACTCTATTCAAATTAATTAACTATTGCAACTACGCTCTGATTCTCAAATTCTATTCCCATAAATTTCTACAGAAAATCCGGCAAAGTTTCCTTTGAAAATAAGACAACGCTAAAGCGAGAAATAATATGAACCTGTTACAATTTCAATAAAGAAAATATTTTTAAATCCCAAAGCTCAACAACCTCAACACTTCCGCGGAGCAACAACCAACAGAGAATCAGGAGCACTAATGACTCTTAAATATAAAGAATTAAAACAAAAGTTTGATAACTAATTATTACAAGTTAAGCGTCCTCACTTTGGTAACAACTACGATACTACACCATCTCGTATCAGCTTCAACTTGTAAAAGATTAACTCACGGCTTCCACCTGAAACATTCAAGATACCGCCACCCACCAAGTGACAGGACACAGAAATGGCAAAACAACGTACACACATCAGCAAAGCTGAGTACTAAACCCGTAAATAAGCTTAACACATGCTTTGGTGGCTTTTACTTGAAAACAACTCTCATGCAATCCACATAAGTTCAACAATTATACCAATCATAACATGTTTAGCAGCAATATTCTTGTTGAACATACATATTATATTTCCAATTCCACGTTTCATATTATATCATCAATCGCATGGTAACAAACACGATAAGGTGAATCTCAACACTGACATGTTTCTATATTCTCATCTAGTCGACTTTTCAACTTACCATGATTCCACAATAGGAGTTTGAGGTCACCAACTTTGATATAAGCTATATACTTTATTTCCTTTAATTGATTTCTTATCAGAAATCCAAACTTATGTTTTCATACTCTATCAATCATTCTCCTATACCGTCCTACACAAACCCTTATCAGGCAATAAATAACACAACAACTTTCATCATTATAAAGATTCCTTATCGGGAATCCAATAACGAGATACGATTCCTCTTTATTGGGAATCTAACGTTAGTATCACTTACCATGATATCGATATTCATATTGATATACTGAATAAACATTCATTACTTACCTGATATGATTCCTTATCGGGAATCCAATATCGATATAACTTTCATATTCTGAGATAACATTCCTTTTAACCAGGGGGAAAGAGAACGCGGCGGAGGAGACAAAGCTTACACTCCGACAGTGGGGGTCGTCACCCAATCATTCGCTTTACTTTTGGCCAATAACCGCGACTAGTTCGGAGTACATTTTTCCGCTGATTTCATCAGCCATCCACATGTTTCACATTACCTGATATAACGCTCGATTATCGCCCCACGGAGCAATGGGCAGGTTTCCCTGTGGAGCCCCCAAGGTTCACAGTCCATGGGGCACTGTTCATGTCACCTCATCCGTCGACTCAGACGAGGCTACTTTCCCTTTCAAATTCCTTTCGATTATCGTTCATAAATCAATCAGATCATTCATATAACTGTCCAAAATTTAGTAAACCTTAATAAAGAATCAAACCAAGTGATTTCCCTCGCAGATGACCATAATATTTAACATATAACTCTTATAAATACGTATTTCAAATTGATACACTATGTTGTTCATTTCCAATTACCATTATAGTATTGTGAACCACAACTGGTAGTAATTAATCATGTTGATAAAATGCCACAAATATCACTAGGTCTCTCAGTTAGAATTAACTAACGAGAGTTATCAAGCCAATTCCACACATGCCTTTGCATATAGATAGTTCATACTACTTCTTTTTTCCTACTTATCAATCTATATTCATCTTGATAATAGTATTCGTTATCTAAGTCTTGACAACACTTACCATACCTATGTCTCTCTCTTAGAATTAACTGAGGAGAGTTAACTCAAACTCCACAACTCGAGATTAATGAAACAAAGGTCGATTAGACCTAATCAGTTATGGGCCATGTTATCTCGTAAGTTCGATTCCAATATCATTATAAATGTCAACCATTAATGGATCATATCTTACTTAGTATAGCGAGTCAACCTCCCTTCTAATTAAAAGTCATTTAATTATAAAATCAACCTACTTTAAAGTAATGCACAAACTTGCACTTACTTAAGTAATTCATAAACCAACTTAGTCCTCTGAATTCTAATCAATCAACATCACTTTATCATATTATTCTATTTATAGTCATCCAATTAAAATACTTTATCAAACACATCTTCACTGATCTACTCCATAGTTAAGTAATCTAACTTTCATACTCTTCACATTATTATAGTATTAGTTAATCCTTTCTTTGACTTCATGTGAGGTTATTAACTAGGTTGATCCCTTTAAGCAGTCTACTCAAACTATTCTTCCCATATTATCATTGATAACTCTAGTCAGATTTTCATATAACTAATCTTTTATTTATAGAATTACACCCAACCAATTCTAAAACATCATTCTAGTTATAAGTAGAACACTTATCACAAACTTACCACATCAATCCACTTATTAACATAGTATATACTTTGACAAAATGATAACCTACAATTAGAATTCTAATTATATATTAGGTATACCACCTTCCACAATTCAGTGAACTTCCATCAACAACGTAGAAACAACTTTCATGTATCGCATAAACAAAATCAATAAATAATTTCATTACTATATCAATATGTTACTCAAGTCGCCTCTAATCACTAATAAAGATCATTTAAGCCAAAAACAGGACTCTAAACTCGAATAACTATTCTAATTGATAACATGAATATCATTTAAGGTTTAACAACTTCCTATTAACATTAGGACTTAGAAATATAGATTAACTCTTAATAGCTCACAACATTCCAATTCTTTAATCATTAACTAATAACAAGTATTTCTCATCTAGCTTAATTACGTAAAACTAGCTCTATTACTTCTCTTATATAAGAATCATCTCTCATGAGTCTAATTACAACTCATTCATTAGGAGATAATTAAACAAACATATTCACTCCTATGCTAATAACCTTCTAAGATTAATCATGGCTCTTCAAATAACTCTTCGCTTCATAACTCAATTCATGATTCCACTCCAATAATATTAAGTAATATCAATTATCCTTTCTCACTAATTAACGAACCAAATAAACCAATCCAAGTAATATCAGTAATCATATCTTGTCACTCTTACTTTAAACGATCCTACGAATTTAAATTACAAACTCTAGTAAAATAAAAATTCAATAGATTACTTACTATCCAACGTGGCGAGAGTAAAACTTCAGTCACTCAAACAGTCAAACTAAACCAACCCTTCTAAGTAAACTGATTTAGAAACTTATAATTACAAATCCTCTCAGAAATCAACATTACACCAATTTAATTTATTACTTAAGTAAAAGAGCTTCCTCAATCTCAATTTACCACCAACAATTCACGAAAAGACATTAGAACCCCATTTATGAAATCAACTAGCACAAACAAATCAATTTTGATATATTAATTCATAACCAATTCACAATAATTCATCATCATATCAACAATAATTCAATATTATCAACTACATCAAACATCACAACTCATAATCAATTACTAATCTTCAATTAGAATTAAAGAAAAACAGAATTAGTATCAAAGGAAGGAGAGCACGGTGTAGTACCTTTACAAGAGGTAACACACCACTGCAGCAACTCCAAGAAGTGGTGGCTCCCACCAATAGCAACACCGCGTCGCAGATGAGCAGCAACAACAACCAGCGAGAGAGAGAGAGGCACAAGCAGGGGAAAGAAAAACCGACCGTCAACGGCACCAGTGCACCACGGACCACAACCAGCAGCAGCACGACGACGTGCGGTGGTGGCGGAGCACCACACAACAGCAGCGTCGAGACGGCAGCACAACCGCGAACAACAACAACCAGCGCGACAGTACTAGCGACGAACAACAAAAACGCGACAAGGAGAAAGAGAGCTTCGAGGGAGAAGAGAGAAACACAAGGCCGCGGTGGCTCGCGAGCAGCACCGCACACACAGCGTCGAAGAGAGAAGGACAACGCAGCAAGTGAGAGGGGGTCGGGGTTTCACAGGTTTGGGGTTTGCTTCACAAGAGAGAGAGAAAGGTTTAAGGGGTGGGGTTTGGGTTTATCACCAAACCGACATACTAAAAGGGATTTTTATCAAGTTTCCAAATAATACAATCGGATAAGAATGAAGATGTATACCGAATTTGTGTTTCGTTATGGCCAAATACACCCAACTAAAATTTAATCGCTTAATTTCAAAATAGTTCCAATAAGAATAATTTCGTTAAATTTAAACTAATAAATATATTACAAATACGACAACTAAAGTGTCACATCCTGAATCAAATAAAATATGAAAATCTAAAACATAATTAACTTAATAATTATAATTAGCTTTTAAATAAACGCTCTTAAAAACAAGGCTATTACATACTACCACCCTTATGAAAAGTTTCGTCCTCGAAACTTGCAAACACTTATTCGAATAAAACCAAAATCTCAAACTCGCAAGACATTAGGCGTCCAGCCTCCATTGTACCATCATCTTTTGGTTCTCTACTTCAACTTGATTCGCGAAATCAAGGAGCAAAGAAAATCTCTACTTCGACTTGACTCGCAATATCAAGGAGCAAAGAGCAAAAGGGGCAAACTTGTTGGCATTGGAATTCGACCATCTCATTTGCAGGGATCTCGTTTGAAATTCATTTACTTAATCAAATCATATAAGTTTTCTCGAAATACGCATTCGAAATAAATAATATCATAAACAATCAAGTCATAACAAGATAACATTTTACATATAGCAAATATACACACAAGTAATACCTACGCATATAAATGGATCCATATAGTACACGCATAAGTGCAAACACTCATACGGCTTGATTCATTTATGCCTAACTCTTTAGTCAATCCATTAAACCTATTTTCAACTCTTACACTATGATATGGAGATCACAGCGTATCCAAAAACTACTCAAGCTCTGATACCACTTGTAACAGCCCAGATTCTCCCGACCAGCTTACAGAGAATTAAGCACAGCGAAAGAGACTCTAGTCGAGATAACCTGAACTATTACAATCACACTCACCGAACTACATCAGAGAGTGTGGAACTCAATTCCCAACTCTATTCAAATTAATTAACTATTGCAACTACGCTCTGATTCTCAAATTCTATTCCCATAAATTTTACAGAAAATCCGGCAAAGTTTCCTTTGAAAATAAGACAACGCTAAAGCGAGAAATAATATGAACCTGTTACAATTTCAATAAAGAAAATATTTTTAAATCCCAAAGCTCAACAACCTCAACACTTCCGCGGAGCAACAACCAACAGAGAATCAGGAGCACTAATGACTCTTAAATATAAAGAATTAAAACAAAAGTTTGATAACTAATTATTACAAGTTAAGCGTCCTCACTTTGGTAAACAACTACGATACTACACCATCTCGTATCAGCTTCAACTTGTAAAAGATTAACTCACGGCTTCCACCTGAAACATTCAAGATACCGCCACCCACCAAGTGACAGGCTACAGAAATGACAAAACAACGTACACACATCAGCAAAGCTGAGTACTAAACCCGTAAATAAGCTTAACACATGCTTTGGTGGCTTTTACTTGAAAACAACTCTCATGCAATCCACATAAGTTCAACAATTATACCAATCATAATATGTTTAGCAGTAATATTCTTGTTGAACATACATATTATATTTCCAATTCCACGTTTCATATTATATCATCAATCACATGGTAACAAACACGATAAGGTGAATCTCAACACTGACATGTTTCTATATTCTCATCTAGTCGACTTTTCAACTTACCATGATTCCACAATAGGAGTTTGAGGTCACCAACTTTGATATAAGCTATATACTTTATTTCCTTTAATTGATTTCTTATCAGAAATCCAAACTTATGTTTTCATACTCTATCAATCATTATCCTATACCGTCCTACACAAACCCTTATCAGGCAATAAATAACACAACAACTTTCATCATTATAAAGATTCCTTATCGGGAATCCAATAACGAGATACGATTCCTCTTTATTGGGAATCTAACGTTAGTATCACTTACCATGATATGCCTCCTTATCAGGAAACCAATATCGATATTCATATTGATATACTGAATAATCATTCATTACTTACCTGATATGATTCCTTATCGGGAATCCAATATCGATATAACTTTCATATTCTGAGATAGCATTCCTTTTAACCAGGGGGAAAGAGAACGCGGCGGAGGAGACAAAGCTTACACTCCGACAGTGGGGGTCGTCACCCAACCATTCGCTTTACTTTTGGCCAATAACCGCGACTAGTCCGGAGTACATTTTTCCGCTGATTTCATCAGCCATCCACAGGTTTCACATTACTTGATATAACGCCCGATTATCGCCCCACAGAGCAATGGGCAGGTTTCACTGTGGGGCCCCCAAGGTTCACAGTCCATGGGGCACTGTTCATGTCACCTCATCCGTCGACTCAGACGAGGCTACTTTCCCCTTTCAAATTCCTTTCGATTATCGTTCATAAATCAATCAGATCATTCATATAACTCGTCCAATAATTTAGTAATCCTTAATAAAGAATCAAACCAAGTGATTTCCCTCGCAGATGACCATAATCATTTAACATATAACTCTTATAAATACGTATTTCAAATTGATACATCTATGCTGTTCATTTCCAATTACCATTATAGTACTTATGAACCACAACTGGTAGTAATTAATCATGTTGATAAAATAGCCACAATAATATCACTAGGTCTCTCAGTTAGAATTAACTAACGAGAGTTATCAAGCCAATTCCACACATGCCTTTGCATATAGATAGTTCATACTACTTCTCTTTTCCTACTTATCAATCTATATTCATCTTGATAATAGTATTCGTTATCTAAGTCTTGACAACACTTACCATACCTATGTCTCTCTCTTAGAATTAACTGAGGAGAGTTAACTCAAACTCCACAACTCGAGATTAATGAAAAAAAAGTCGATTAGACCTAATCAGTTATGGGCCATGTTATCTCGTAAGTTCGATTCCAATATCATTATAAATGTCAACCATTAATGGATCATATTCTTACTTAGTATAGCGAGTCAACCTCCCTTCTAATTAAAAGTCATTTAATTATAAAACTCAACCTACTTTTAAAGTAATGCACAAACTTGCACTTACTTAAGTAATCTCATAAACCAACTTAGTCCTCTGAATTCTAATCAATCAACATCACTTTATTATATTATTCTATTTATAGTCATCCAATTAAAATACTTTATCAAACACATCTTCACCGATCTACTCCATAGTTAAGTAATCTAACTTTCATACTCTTCACATTATTATAGTATTAGTTAATCCTTTCTTTGACTTCATGTGAGGTTATTAACTAGGTTGATCCCTTTAAGCAGTCTACTCAAACTATTCTTCCCCATATTATCATTGATAACTCTAGTCAGATTTTCATATAACTAATCTTTTATTTATAGAATTACACCCAACCAATTCTAAAACATCATTCTAGTTATAAGTAGAACACTTATCACAAACTTACCACATCAATCCACTTAATAACATAGTATATACTTTGACAAAATGATAACCCACAATTAGAATTCTAATTATATATTAGGTATACAACCTTCCACAATTCAGTGAACTTCCATCAACAAAGTAGAAACAACTTTCATGTATCGCATAAACAAAATCAATAACATAATTTCATTACTATATCAATATGTTACTCAAGTCGCCTCTAATCACTAATAAAGATCATTTAAGCCAAAAACAGGACTCTAAACTCGAATAACTATTCTGATTGATAACATGAATATCATTTAAGGTTTAACAACTTCCTATTAACATTAGGACTTAGAAATATAGATTAACTCTTAATAGCTCACAACATTCCAATTCTTTAATCATTAACTAATAACAAGTATTTCTCATCTAGCTTAATTACGTAAAACTAGCTCTATTACTTCTCTTATATAAGAATCATCTCTCATGAGTCTAATTACAACTCATTCATTAGGAGATAATTAAACTAACATATTCACTCTTATGCTAATAACCTTCTAAGATTAATCATGGCTCTTCAAATAACTCTTCGCTTCATAACTCAATTCATGATTCCACTCCAATAATATTAAGTAATATCAATTATCCTTTCTCACTAATTAACGAATCAAATAAACCAATCCAAGTAATATCAGTAATCATATCTTGTCACTCTTACTGTAAACGATCCTACGAATTTAAATTACAAACTCTAGTAAAATAAACAATTCAATAGATTACTTACTATCCAACGTGGCGAGAGTAAAACTTCAGTCACTCAAACAGTCAAACTAAACCAACCCTTCTAAGTAAACTGATTTAGGAACTTATAATTACAAATCCTCTCAGAAATCAACATTACACCAATTTAATTTATTACTTAAGTAAAAGAGCTTCCTCAATCTCAATTTACCACCAACAATTCACGAAAAACATTAGAACCCCATTTATGAAATCAACTAGCACAAACACAAATCAATTTTGATATATTATTCATAACCAATTCACAATAATTCATCATCATATCAACAATAATTCAATATTATCAACTACATCAAACATCAACAACTCATAATCAATTCACTAATCTTCAATTAGAATTAAAGAAAAACAGAATTAGTATCAAAGGAAGGAGAGCACGGTGTAGTACCTTTACAAGAGGTAACACACCACTGCAGCAACTCCAAGAAGTGGTGGCTACCACCAATAGCGACACCGCGTCGCAGATGAGCAGCAACAACAACCAGCGAGAGAGAGAGAGGCACAAACAGGGGAAAGAAAAACCGACCGTCAGCGGCACCAGTGCACCACGGACCACGACCAGCAGCAGCACGACGACGTGCGGTGGTGGCGGAGCACCACACAACAGCAGCGTCGAGAGCGGCAGCACAACCGCGAACAACAACAACCAGCGACAGTACTAGCGACGAACAACAAAAACGCGACAAGGAGAAAGAGAGTTCGAGGGAGAAGAGAAACACAAGCCGCGGTGGCTCGCGAGCACACCGCACATAGCGTCGAAAAGAGAGGCAACGCAACAAGTAGAGGGGTCGGGTTTCACGGGTTGGGGTTTGCTTCACAAAGAGAGAGAAAGGTTTAAGGGGTGGGTTTGGGTTTATCACCAAACCGACATACTAAAAGGGATTTTTATCAAGTTTCCAAATAATACAATCGGATAGGAATGAAGATGTATACCGAATTTGTGTTTCGTTATGGCCAAATACACCCAACTAAAATTTAATCGCTTAATTTCAAAATAGTTTCAATAAGAATAATTTCGTAAAATTTAAACTAATAAATATATTACAAATACGACAACTAAAGTGTCACATCCTGAATCAAATAAAATATGAAAATCTAGAACATAATTAACTTAATAATTATAATTAGCTTTTAAATAAACGCTCTTAAAAACAAGGATATTACACATATCTTTGCCTAAAACCTTGGACCACTAACCGAGCCTTATGTTTTAGTATGGTTCCATCGATTTTCTTTTTCCTTAACAAAAATCCATTTACAACCTAAGGGTTTGCAACCAGGAGGTAAATTAGCTAAAATCCAAGTGTGATTACCCATTATAGAATCCATTTCATCATTTACTGCCTCTTTCCAGAAAGCAGAATCATGAGACTTCATGGCCTCATCAAAGGTCCTAGGATCCTCCTCCATATTGTAACAATATGAAATTTGAGTCGAAATTGACTCCCTTGACCCTTCAACTAAATATAGTTGAAAATCCGGTCCAAAAGATTTCTCTTTTCTAATTCTTTTACTTTTCCTAATTTCCGGTGTTATAGTATCATGATCATTTGAAATGTCATCTACAACATTGGACCTAGTACTAGGTATCATGTCCTTTGGTCTTGGAATCGATGAGAATCTAGTCTCATCAAATATTGCATCCCTTGACTCTATCACGGAGTGAATAGAGACAAAGTCATTGGGCTCAATGACATAAAACCTATAGGCTTTGCTGTGTACCGCATAGCCTATAAAAATGCAAGCAATTCCTTTTTCACCTAAAGTTTTCCTTTTAGGTTCCGTCAATTTGACAATTGCCCTACAACCCCATACCTTAAGGTAATTGAGATTAGGCTTTTTATTACACCAAAGTTCATAAGGGGTAGTCTTATTCCTTTTATTAGGAACTCGATTTAAAATGTAACATGCAGTTAAAATTGCATCACCCCAAAAACCGTCATTAAGACCCGAATTAGAAAGCATGGTATTAACCATTTCTTTTAGGACCCTATTTTTCCTTTCCGCTATACCATTACTTTGAGGTGAGTATGGGGCGGTTGTTTCATGAATTACACCAATGGAACTAAAATAACTTGGATTATAATATTCACCACCCCTATCCGTTCGAAGTCTTTTAATCTTTTGATTAAGTTGGAGTTCCACTTCGATTTTAAAGGTCTTAAACTTTTCTAGTGCTTCATCTTTAGTAAATAATAAATATATGTAACAAAACCTTGAAAAATCATCAATAAAAGTTACAACATATTTCTTATTTCCTAAAGAAGGTGAACTATGAAAGTCACACAAGTCACTATGCACCAATTCAAGCAATACCGTTTGTCTAGTCACACTAGGATAAGGATTTTTTGTAATTTTATTTAGCACGCAAGTGTGACACTTCTCTAACTTTAAATCGAAAGGAGGTATCAACCCCATTTTAGACATGTCATATAATCTACGATAATTCACATGACATAAACGATTGTGCCATAGAGAAGAAACATCAAGCATGTAAATAGAACTAGTACCAATTTTATTATCAATACTAAATTTAAACATTCCATTACAAAAGAAACCTTGTCCAACAAAAATACCACCCTTGGAAAGTACAAATTTATCCGACTCAAAAACAACTTTAAAACCATACTTATTCAAGAGACCTCCTGACACAAGATTCTTCCTAACTTCCGGTACATACACAACATCCCGGAGAGTTAAAGTCTTTCCCGAGGTTAACAACAATTCTACTTGGCCTATGCCTCTAGCCTTTACCGTAGAATCATTCCCCATATACAAGATTGGACCATCATCCAAATCTTTCAAAGACTTGAAGAAATCCTTGTTATTGCACACATGTCTAGAGGCTCCCGAATCTATCCACCAAGAATCATCAACCTGCACACACATAATTTCAGAAATCATAGCAACAAAATGCATTTCTTCAATTACATTAACATGTGCATTGTTACCTTGGTTTTGAACAACACTAGGTTGTGTGTTCTTTGTCTTCTTCTTGTTGTTAGAAGGACAATCCCTCTTAAGATGAGGACCATTGCATATCCAACAAGAGAGGGTCTTCCTCTTCTTGTTTGCAACATTGGTTTTGTTATGTTGTTGTTGTTGTTGTTTGTTGTTGGATTTCTTGGTCTTACTAGACCCACCAACCTCTACCAAATTAACGGTAGATTTAGGAATACTAGGAGTAGTATCCTTAACCCCATCTTGAGCCCGGATCCCCTCTTCAATACGAAGATGAGTTCCTAATTGCTCCATGGACATGTCTTCCTTTTTATGTTTTAAAAGATGTTTTGTATCTTTCCAAGAATTTGGTAATTTGTCAATGATTGAGGCAACCGCAATTGCCTCATCCATCACCATACCATGTGATCTTATTTGGTTCAAAATATGATGAACCTCATGGAATTGCTCCATAATAGGCCGATCATTAGTCATTTTAAAAGAATTAAAATTACTAACAAGGAATTTCTTACTTGAAGCATCTTCCGAAATGTACTTGGCCTCAAGAGATCCCAAAGTTCCTTTGCACTCTCCACATTTTGGTAGAGATCAAACAACGGGTCGGTGAGAGAGTTGAGAATATGACCACGACAAATGTAGTCATCATTCTCCCACTTTATCCTCTTCCTAGTAGTCTCAAGAGGCTCTTCCTCTCCATCTTCCGGGAGTGGTGGCATAGGAGTTGATAAAACATACACCACATTCAAGGCGGTCAACAAGAAGTGCATCTTCTTTTGCCACCTCGATACCCACCCCCTCAAACTTATCCAACTTTTGGAAGTTCATAGTCATGTCCTTGAGTGATTGAGCCATATCCGAAAAGAAAGGAAAATTAAACTAATAGATTGTTAGATGTGATCAATGAGAGAACCGGATATCCACTCCAAGGCACGGAAACTACGCTTTCCTATTAGTTTAATTTCGCCCCTCTAGGATCACCGGGTTAACACGAAATAACTAATGAGATACAATGGAGAGAAACAATCCACTTAGATGATCTTCTAAGTGAATCAACAAGAACTTGTGTTTTGTGTTTGTGAAGAACACTCAAGAGAAGATTGCAAGTTTTCTCTTAAGCAAGCAAGAAGTTTGAGAGTATAGAAAATTCTGATTTTTCTTAACCCTTCACTCATAGGAATCCCAAGGTTTATATAGGAAGAATAAACCTTTCATTGACTAGAGTATTAATCCATAACCCCCATTTTAATCACCCATCAAAGGCCTTTAATCACTGATTTAAGGACCTTAAAGGTCATTAAAATGAGCCATAACATCACAACGGACATAAAACCGTCAAGGCATCTTTTCGCATTCCAAGGCAGAAGACACGTCGCGACTCGCGAAGAAGCTCGCGAGTCGCGAGGCGCTGGTCGCGACCCGCGACGCCTGTCGCGACTCGCGACGGGCCACTGGTCGCGACTCGCGACGTTGTCGCGACTCGCGGCCAGTCTTCTGTCTCCCTTGGTTTATCAATGCGTTTTGCCACTTGATGCACTCTAGCCTTTTGCATACTAGACCTCCTCCTCTTCTAGTACATACCCTTATGAGTTTCAAACCCATTACCCTATAAATGTTCCAACATTTAGTGTGCACCTGGTTCATATTAGTTTTTTTATCGGAAGTTTAGTTAAAAAATACAAATAAAGAGGGATTTGTTTTAAGAAAGTGAAAAACGTGAGGGTATTTTGTCGTAAAAATCCTTTTGTTTTTAACAAAAAGTATCTTATGCGGTTGACCAAAACACGTTTGAGAAATGAAGACGAAAAGCACATACTTTCGTTTTGGAGCGAAAGAAAGACAAAAATAATCGCGTTTCTCTCCATCACCTCTCCCATACATACTCGATACTCGGTACTCCCATACATTCATTTAGGAACCCCACTAAAAATAAAATTCCCACCCAAAATCTTCAATCTTCAATCTTCAATCTTCAATCTTCAATCTTCAATTTTCAAACATCTATTTTACTTCCATTAATGAAACACACCAAACAAAATCTACACTAGTTTTCGTAGAACATGTAAAAGATTTATCATAAAAATGGCAACTTCAGCATTCAAATCAACCTCAAAAAGACCCAGTACTTCATCATCAACCGCAAGAAATAAGCAGCAACCAAGAAACCAGCAGAATCCAACCCAGAAAGTTCCGATTCGAAGATCGAGAAGTGTCACCCCATTTTCAAGGACTCATTTGGATTCAACCTCGGAATTCAAGAACAAAACAGACAATCCTCTCTTTTGGGTTGATGGGTCACCTCAATCCGAGGAAGATTTTGATGGGGTTAAGGTTAACAATGTTTCCAAAATTGAAATCCCCAAATTTATTGACTTGAATAGTGTAAATGTAAAGGGTTCTTGTTCTTCTAATGGCGGCAGTGAGAGTAGGAGAGGGAGGCCAGTTTGCAGAGGAGAGACCAAAGTATCTGGTATTGGTCGGAGCTTGTCGAGGGTTGATACTGCTCGTCGGAGGCGGTCGTCGTCTCGAGGAAATTTTGCAAATTCTGAGGTTTGCTGACTCCCATTTTTTTCGAATTGTAGTGATCTTATGTAGTATATTTAATTTGATTGGTTTGTGCAACTGAGATGAACTGCTATAGTGTTCTAGTGCTGCATTGCAGGAAGCTATGTAAAGGTGGAGGGTCGAATTTCGCTTGATTGTGATATTTAAGCACTTAACTTGTTAATGTAGCAATTAGGAAAATGATAACATGGCACACTAATGATTCGAGAATTTTTTTTATATAAACAGTTTTATTGTAATATGACGAGTTTGTAGATTGTTATTTATAGTTTTCTTGTGAGAAACCCTAAATTAATATGGGGTTATGGTGAAAGAAAGGTGGCCTAATTGCTACATTGAGCAATTGAGGGAGTTAATTTCACAATCAAACAAAGTTAAGGGGGTTTGCCGATTGGGAGCAAAAGGGGGGTAGGTATGTCACAATGTTACCATGTAATGGTTGAGGGATTGTTCTTAATTAGACATTTGATAGAAGGAATATTGTTTTGTGTTCAATTTTATGACAGATGATGGTTTCAAGAACCTTGAGTTTGTTGCCCGTTTAATATTCAATTTGGATGTATCCATGCATGCATTATGAGTAACTATTAGCTATTGTGTTCAATTAATATTGTGATGATTGATGACATTGTGTGTGGATTGCTAAAAAGGTTAAGTTGCTTTGAACTTTGAAGGCATTGAGCAACTGTGTATAAACTTAATTTCCTGAAAAATATTTTACTCCAAGTTTATTGGGTTGTGTGTTTGTGCAAGAACACACTAATACGTATATACCTTCCTACTTGTTTAAGAGTATGAAGGATTAATTGGCAGTACACTTATCTGGAATCCCCACTAAGACTTATTAAAAAAACGTTCCTCCACTATGATCAAATATGCAATAATTTGTAGCACCAAAAAAAAAATTGCAATAATTTGTGTCTAATCTGTGGCCAGAAGGTTTGATTATGATGATGTGGTAGTTTCTACCAAAGTATTGGAGAATTTTGATTTGGTAGAACTATGACCATTTTCACCAAAAAAAAAAACAATTATGACCCTTATTTGGATTTTCAAATGCCCTTAAGAACTATGTTTGCTCTTACATGGTAGGTTTTCTATTTACCTAGTGCTTGTTTCTCGTTGAGAGTCTGAATGTTGAACTGAGCTATGCAAAGAAATGAATCTTGATGATATTGTTATCGTTTTGCTTTATTTTCCTATTCTCCTCATGTTAAATGTTCTTTACTATGGGCTTTCTTGTAGCTTCATATGACATCAAATGTTGCTAGTGTAGATGCCTTCTTCTTTTCTCCCTTCTTCTCCTTTTTTTTCCTTTTGGAGGAAAAAAGCTTGCTGTGTTTGAGTGCATAATGTTGTAGTTTGCTTTTTCTTTAGAGTGAAAGGGAGCAAAACAGCGAATCAAGAAATTTTAGAAGCGAAAATAAGATCTCAAGTGCACATAGTGCTTTTCTTGAGGGAAGAAAAAAACTAGCTAGAAGTGCTTCTGATTTGTCTGAAGTACTGAAAGGCCGGAATACATGGTCGAGCCAGCATCCTGCTTCTGAGACTTCAGACGATTGTGCCATTAGTCTGGTACTTTTCTTTGATTCTTATATTGTTTGGTGATCTTTTGTAAAATTAAATGACAGTTTTCGACTCAGTCTTTTGTATCTGTTTCTATAATAGTCTGGTTCACAAATACCACATTGGGACGATGTGGTATCAACAAGTTCCATCTCAGAAGCTGAAGAAAAGACTATCAAACCAGTTTTAGAAGAGAAGGTTGGTTCCTTGTTTTTTGATTTCTCATTTTCATGTGGGATCCTGAACTTTGGCAATATTAGGTAGTTTCCTTGAAAGACAATAATGGTATAACTGGTGGAATTCTAGAAACTGTTTGTTTGAAGTTACACGAGCTATCTATGACTGTCTGACACGCAGTACGACAAAAGAAATGTGGTCATCTCAACGTCTCTCTAGATCAAAATTTTATTGAATGAACAATATTAAATTAGCTGTAGTCTATACTCTATCAAGGAGCTAACAGGAATGTGCACCATTGTGCAATGTGGGGATCAAAATGGGAAAATGCGGCAGTACAAAATTTTAATTTGTGAGTTAGGTTTACTTGTTTTGCAGGCCGTAGTTACCTGGTGGCATTTGTTAGGAAATCCGCAAACAGTAAATAGATCAACGAGTTCAGAATTCGAGTTAATAAAGAAGATATGTCAATATGGTTACTCCACTTTGTGTAATGTCTCACCAATTTACAATTTATTATAATTGATTATCTTAATTATATAATACAATTTTAGCTACATGATAACCTGCATCTTTGTCTTAAATGTACTTTGAATACACAAGATGGCTGTGGTGTATATTTTCAAATGTAAAATCTCAACATTCAGTTTGCTAATGGCATAGTGAATCATGGCAACTTTAATGTGCTCGTTTAAAGTGAAAATTTGAGATTATCTAAAGTAAGACCTAATAACTGCATGTGTTAATGGCTAACGCATAGACCATTTTTGATTTCGAGTTTGCTTGTTATGTTCTTAAAATCATATGCAACTCTTATATACTCCCTCCATTTCCTAAAGATCTTTTTATTTACTGTAGCAATGAAAAAAAAAGGCAAGGAGGAGAGAAAGTGTTAAAGTGAGCCCTTTTTGCTTATTAAAATTAGAGAGTGAATGTGTTTGTGAGATAGTGTAGAATTATGTGGGTCCAAGAATTGAGGTAAGGTAGTGTGAAAATGGAACAAATCTTTACCAAATTTGGATTAAAGTAAAAGTAGGAAGCCCTTTTAGAAATGGACTTAAATGGAAAGTAGGAAGATTTTTAGGAAACAGAGGGAGGGAGTATTAGGTAAATGAGGCTGTCCTTTGACCTTGAGCAAGAATCTTAAAGGAGTAGGGGGAGGTTATATCTGATACTTTAGATTACATGCAGCTGAGCACTTCATCTTATCTTATATCTCTATGGTGCCCTCTCCATCTTGTGCAAAGCCAAAAGTTATGAAGAAAAGTAGAATGTATACACATGAACTCACATTTCCTCACTTGCTTCAGCTCTTTGCTTTGTGGAACCTCATTACCTAACCAGTTTTTTCGACTCTCATGGAGCACTTTATATGGGCATGGAAAGCCATTTCAGTTTCTATCATATGCTCTTTATACATAGGGCATGGACACACATTTCAACCTCTTCCGATTATCCTCTGTTCATAGTGCTCTTATCTCTACTTATATGGTAGGAATGGTTTTACTTCATGGAACTTCTATGTCAGGAGGGATCTCTTCGATTGGGAGGTGGTCAGCTCCCTAATCTGTTGGGGGTCGTTGAGGCCATTTTCCTTGGTAGATTAGGGAGCTCCCTAATATGAAGACCCAAGTCTTTTTCTTGAAGTTGGTTAACCTTCCTACCACAGTATCCTCCTCTTTTGCTCTCAATTGCATCTAGAAAGGCCGAGGTTCCTTTGTATGTTTCCCCCCTCCCCCATAGAAGCTTGGCTCTGGGTGGGATTAGTACTAGCATAGTAGCATATGCTTCATAAATGAAGTTTTGGGTTGGTAGTGAATCTTACTTGCATGTCTTCTTCATTCTCACGTACCAGTGATACTACATTATCTTCATATATTTGGTGAAATCGTATGCTTTGCACGGGAGTATTGGGTTTTCCCCTTTACGTTTGAAAATCTTTAAATATGTTCTTTTTGGGAAGAAGAAACCAATGTGATATGGGCACCACATTTGAGTCCTCGTATTCTTCTGGGATCTGCCATCTCTTTTATTTGAGTATATTTTTCCCTTTGAGATTACATTGTGTTTACTTAGGAAATCAATGTTGACATTTCTAGAAGAAACATATCAGAGACATGGTCTCTTTGCCTAGAGTAATACCAACAATATTGTGAAATGTTTATGCTACCCTCAATTGTACTCTTTCTTCTTATCTTTCTCACCTCTCACAATAAACTTTTTATAATGTATATATCTCTTCAAAATGGAGTGATGGTCTTCAGGAGAGGGACAAACATAAAATATGGTGTGTGCATTGGCTTCTATAGGTTTTTTATCTGATTCCATAATTTGTTAATATTCCGCTGTTATCATTATGTGTAGCGATAAATATGCGCATTAAATAGCATTTTTTACTAGAAGGTTTGTTCCTTGCTTTATATATAGTAGTTGGTTGTGGCCATGTGATCCTGAACCTTGGCAACTTAAACTTTAGATATCTCCCTTGAAAGACAGTAATGTTAGAACTGGTGTAATTCTAGAAACTGTTTGTTTTTAAGTAAGACAAGCTATCTGCAACATGCAGAACGTCTTAAGAAATATGATCGTCTCTACTGGTCTCTATATTGAACTGTTATTGTTATTCTTTCATTGTCCGCTAATTATTGCTTCAGCATAAAATCCTGTCCAAATTTCATCTTTTTATTAGTTAGCTTACTCTGCTCGAAACGGAAGACTAACTCGTCTCAGAAACATGATTGACTGAAGAATGTTAACATTGATCAATAAATTGTAATGAGCATCTTAATATATATAATTTTAACTACATGATAACCCTGCATCTTTTTCTTAAATGTACATTAAGTCCATAACAGGATATCGTTGTTGACATTCTGTAACTTGAATATGCTAGATACATTGTCTCCTTCCTAGAATGATACCAGCAAAACTGTAAATTCTTTTATTATGCCCTCTAGTTTACTCTTTCCTCTGACCATTTTACCTCTCACAATAAACTAGTTTCAAAATGTATACATCTTTTCAAAACGAGTGATGGTTTGGGGAGAGGGAGCATGGGTCCACAAAGCAATCTAATTAAAGTACTACATTTTCCTGCTGTCGTTTGATGCTTTCTTCCTACAACAGTTGTGCGCTTGCTAAATCACTGATTTTTTTTTTTTTTTGCAGGCCACGTTAAGGAATAACTCTGATTTTATTCATAGTGGCATAATTTCTGATATTGGACCTGATATGGAAAATTCAAATGCAGTTGAATTAGTAAGGGATATTAGGGAGGAATTTGTATGGGAGCTGGAAGAGGTAAATTATCTTTTTACATGTCAGATGGGAACTAATGTTTATCTCATTGCTTCATAGAGTGACCTTATCTAGTGACAACATGATTGATTGTTTTTTTAGATATTTTTAAAAAAAATTTCCCCGTATTGTCTAACTTTTAGCTTTGATATCTGGGTTACTGCTATATAAGTCTTGTCTGTATCTCCTTTTCCTTGTTTCCATCTGTGTCTATATCCATTCTATTAGGGGAGGGATGATCTAGCAAGCGGACAAGACAGACCTTGGTACTTTCCGGGGGCTTTTTAGAATAGATTATAGGTGGTTGTCTCATCAACATACTGCATATTGGTCTTGGCTGAAACTTGGTTGATAGTATAGTTTCTCCAACATAGACGTTGTAATGAAATCTAGTGTAATCATGTAGGAAAAGCTCCATGCCTATGTCCATGTCCATGGCATGACATGGTATGAAATTCGATCCCCTAATATGAGTTTCTCTTCATAAATTTGTAGTTTTACTCACTACACCTTCCTAGTAGTAGTGGATGGTAATGAGTGAAGTAAAAAAGATGATTTTTTTTTTTGGGGAAGTGCGGGGGGAAGGGGTTGTGGGTTTGGACAGGCATTACTATGGACATCTAGATGGAAATTCCTTTACAAAATTGTACTAAAAAGTAATTTATCACCTTCTCCAAGATGTCTGGAGGCTTATCACCTCTAAAAAGGAAAAATAGAAAAAAAAAAGTAAACTTAACGTCTGGTCGTGTTCCATGCATTTCTGTTTACTGAGTTCGGTTTCTTAAGGTGTCCTGTACATTCATTTGAACTTGTAAAATGAAACAAATGTCTACTTGATTCTGTCTGAAATTCTTTTTGCCTTTTTGGCACCATACAAGCATACATCTGCAACTGTAATGTTTGGTCCAATGTAAGATCTCGTAAAAGAGTGAGGATTTCTATTTTAGCAAGAAAGCAATAGTGCATAGCGCAACCAAAGAATTGTACGATATTTAAAGTTCTACGAAACCAACACTCCAAAAGCAGGCAAAACAGCTGACATTTTAAAGGAAAGGATCTCAAATCTCTTTCAAAGTTCAGTTCCGGATTTTCTTTCCAATCCGCAAGGGATCTAGTTATCATTATAAAGAAGAGTTAAGAATATACAAGTTAGAATACTTGCTTTTGCGTACTGTTCTTTCATTTTCCTATATACATTATTAACCAAAAAGAACAAGAAACCCACACAACTCTTGAAATGGGAAGAAATCTCTTTGCCTTTTTCTTAATCTTGTGATTTATTTCGGCCTTGAATGAATGAGTGATAATGGCATACGTTGTGGTATGAAAGGTTTATCTTTCTGTTTCAAGTCATAGCTGCTTTGTCCTGTGATCCTGTCGTGATGCGTTTATGTTCTTTTTCTATTGGCTTGCAGTGTGAAGAACGTGCCAGAAGACTTCGAGCGGAGTTGGCTGCTGAAGAGCATCGTGAGATTGAACTGAACAAAATACTTGACGATATTGTTCCAGAGCCAAAGACTCCTCTTGTGCAAAGAACTCGTGCAGTAAGAAAGGTGATACTTTATTTTCCTGTGTAGTGTTACTGTGTTGCGAGAGCATCTAGGTCTTATACAGTATAGGGGTTGGTGACCAATGGTGTTGCAGGGTATTGACGTCCTTTTCCTATATCATATGTTCTGACTCTTAGTCCTGGTTGGTTAGTCATGTAGCATTTTGATGTGTTGAGTTTCTCTTACGCTAAGTTTGGATGGGAAGATATGTAGGGAAAGAGAAGGAAGGGAAAGTGATGGATATTGCCCTTTTGATAAATCGCATACCTCCCCTGTTAGAAAGTTTTGGAAGGAAAATGAATACTCACTCTTTCCCTCTTGCTCTTCACACCTCCCTTCCTATTCCCTTTTGTTTTCCTCCCCTCCCCTTCCTTTCCCTCCGCAAATGTTAACCAAATACACTTTTAAAGCTTTAGTGAGAGTCTAAAGCACTCCACTTAGGCTATGAGGTACTTCTATTGGCGAATGTTCAATGTCATGCACACCATGACCACTGTGTTAGTGAGTTCACTTTATTTTCTTCGATCCGGAAACTTTTGTAAAGCCGTTGGGATTAAAACACTGCAAAAGAACCTTTAAGTGATGACTACATTACCTCATTGCTTATGTAATCGCTACACTAAATTCACACTGAATGCAGAGTAGCAGTTGCATCAGCAATATGGTGTTTGACTCTTGTGTATAAGAATCTTTATGGTTTAGGTATATTCTTCTTTGATCCTTTCCATAGTTGTGCCTGTAGTTTGCACTTGGCATTCAGGATACCTTTAGGATCATTTTTATGACATATGCTATGTTTGCAGGCTAGCCATGAAAGGAAAAAAATGTCAAGGCACCTTGAAGATGAAGCCTTGGCGTATTTTGATGAATGTGTTTCAATATCAACATTTGATGATTCTGACTTTTCATCATTAGAGGATCTATCATCCAATATGGTCAGCATTGATGGCCCAGGTCGTGAAAGAGGAGGTTTACCTGGAGTTCCAAACAGATCTAGTATTGACTGTTCTTTTGGGAGCCAGGTCTGTTCCTAACATTTCCTGTCACTCTTTGTTTCTGTATATTCCCTTCCCTTTTTATTATATATTCTCCTTTTATTTTCTTATCTTTCTTTTATATTTCATGAGATATTGACTCTTTTGCTAAATTGTTTTTTCAAGTAGCATTTATTTGATGTGTTTTTGTGGTATATATTATATGCAACGAGCTCATAACTCGTTGACGTTTGACACAAGTTCATATATTGAAGTAGCAGTTTCGAAATTATGTGTAATTTAGCTTCTTAAGCTCAGTTTTTTTCTTCATAATGGGTGGGCATTGTATAAAGAAGAAAACCGCATCTGGAGTAGAACTGTACTATCATGATTCATGGGCAACATGTGGGACATTCCAAGCAAAGTTGCACACATTAATCAACATTACCTCAATATAATGACCTTGTGCTGAATGGAGCGTATGCATTTAAATATGCTCCGATGAAGCAGTATTAAAGCGATACTATTGCTATTGCATTCTATGCATGTTCAGATAGTAACTCATTGTAATTTCTAAGGTTGACTGTTACCTGCAGGATGATATGCAGAGAACTCTACTTTTGCAAGGTAATGAGGGCTCCAATTCATCAGCTAAACACAGTTGTAACAATAATTATGTAAATACAAGCAGTCTAAACAACAGTTCAGGGACAAAACCACAGTTTTCATTCACTCCCACGCCATCAGCTACCAATTCATTCAAAGACGACATAAGCAACTATGTAAAAAATTTCTCCAAGGTTAGCGGAA